>NC_053156.1:74865666-75092657 GCF_016835505.1 Polypterus senegalus
CACCCACACAGAGCTCATTCAGGATTTGTTAAATAAAGGATGTCCACCTAAATCATTTTAAGAGTAATCTGAACTGTTATTTATAGGGAATTCCCATAAATAAGCAAAAAACTGTCAGACAGAGCAACAGTGTGCCAGTTAGCCAGCTGGAGGTCATTTTGTAGGGCTCTGGCGCCTCCCATTCCTCACTTAAGGACTCTACCATTCTTTTTACTTATCAGTTTATTTGTATTGTGTAAGTTTTGATTTATTTTTAAAATATTTTTATGTAAACTGCTCAAAAAAATTAAAGAAACACTTTGAAAACACATCATACATGGGAAATAAAAATCTTTCTGGATATCTATATTGATATGGACTGGGTAATGTGTTAGGAATGAAAGGATGCCAAATCATTTGATGGAAATGAAAATTATCAACCTACAGAGGGCTGAATTCAAATCCATCCATCCATCCATTTCCCAACCCGCTGAATCAGAACACAGGGTCACGGGGGTCTGCTGGAGCCAATCCCAGCCAACACAGGGCACAAGGCAGGAACCAATCCCGGGCAGGGTGCCAACCCACTGCAAGACACACACACAAGCACACCCACACACCAAGCACACACTAGGGACAATTTAGAATCGCCATGTTAGAATTAATCTCTTGTAAAAATCATCCTACAGCAGAGTCTTGGTGACCAACAATTTTTCTTTTCTGAAGTAAATAAAACATTCATCAACGTAAACACCAATCTAATTAAACCTGAATGTCTTCTGCAAATTTTACTCAAGGGATTTTAAGGGATCAGTCTGCTGCAAACTGTAACCAAAGGGACCACACCCTGCTGATACTTTAAATATCTAGCATCTCTTTTTTCTTTCTTATAGAAATCAGGATGTTCTACAAGACAACAGATGTAAAATTGAAATAATGAAGCATGATAGTCTTTGTTATCCAAACAACAACGCTTCTTGCCTTAAAGGTTTTCTGGAGACTAAATACTACCTTGGACTTTATATTTTGTCAGCTCTGTGCTCACAGTATCTGGAAATCTATTTGTGATCATTTCTATCTGTCATTTCAGACAGCTTCATACTCCAACAAACATCAATGTACTTTCATTGGCAGTTATTGATTTTTTAACTGGGTTGATTGTAATTCCTTTACAGTTTTCCAGTATCATTGAATACTGTTGGTATTTTGGTGATACAATGTGTACTTGTTTTAATAGATTTTATTTATTCTTAACTTCAGCGTCTGTTAGCAACCTGGTTTCCATCTCAGTAGATCGCTATCTTGCTGTCTGTAACCATTTCTTTTATAATGCTAGAGTAACAGAATCTAGAACTTTATTTTATGTGTTACTAAGTTGGCTTTTATCTCTTTGGTACATTTTAGCTTATATGCATAGTGAAGGAAATTACATTAGAAGAGACTGTGTAGGTGACTGTTTGTTTGTTTACACTGCAACATGGGGCTTAGCAGATCTTTTATGTACATTTATTCTGCCTTTCTCTGTCATGACTTGTTTATACACAAGGATAATCATGGTAGCTCGTAGACATGCTAGAGCTATCAATTCTGTAATACAAAGAGATGACAAAACAAAACAAAAACAGCAAAATATCCATTCGGAGAGAAAAGCTGCCAAGACGTTAGGAATAGTAGTGGCTACATTCATGTTATGCTGGTTGCCATCACTTCTGATGAGTGTTTTATATGAATATGTGACTTTAACAAGTAATATCATTTATGATATATACTGTGGATTTGGCTTTCTAAGCCTAATAAATTCTGGTTTAAATCCTATTATTTATGCATTGTTTTATCCTTGGTTTAGAAAATCACTTAAAATTATACTATGTTTTAAAATATTTAGTCCAGGAACTTCAATTATTAATTTATTTCCTAATGACTTCCACTAAAACAAAGTACTGTAAATACCAAAACATAAGGAAGCAAGGAATATACTGTATTTGTGGTATATTATAACAAATTCAGAATCACACCTAACTTCTTGCCTGTTGGTAACAGCTCAGGCAGTTTATACTTAACATTTTGAAAGTGAGCTCTTGTATTTAACACTAGAATTACCAGAGCCTACAAAAAAACTCGTAAATCCTTCCCACCTTAAATTGCTTCTTAAAATCGTTCACAGCTCTCCAGCAGCGTCTTTTGTCATCTAAATGTGCTGATAAAAATCAGGCTGCAAGCAGCCGGCTATTCCATCCCCCCACCGAATTTTTGTGGCATTACACATGTATTTTTTGAGCATGTCCGTGTGAAATAAATAACATTCGACGTTTTGAAGAAATCATTTTATGACACGATTTACCTTTATTTATTTACTTACTTCCTAAAGCCTAAAGTCATAAGTAGTGTGCAGAGGGCATGCTCAAAAATGTGTGTAATGCCATGAAAAGTGCCTGCTGACACTTATTTAGTATTTAGTATGCAAGCAATGGTATGTGCATTCTTGTGCCGATGTAGAAGGGAGCTGAGTTTACCTCTGTTAACAGCGCGTCTATGTGAAAAGATGCAGGGGTGTGGTGTGTTTGGGCTCGTTAACGCAGCTGAGATAATAAAACTGACAAAAAAAACCAAAGCTAACCTTTTGAAGTATCATAAATTACACCGGCTGTTACAGACTGAAATCAAATGTATGTTTTTATTCTAAAATAGTAAGACTAAGAGCAGTTTACTTCTCAAAACGGAGTGGTGCAGGATCGAACTGGCACCTTTTAATTCCCAGTCGGCAGGTGATTTTATTGTGCTACGGAGGCAGTCATAATAAATGGGTGTCAATGTCGCATGTTAAGGCGGCTTTTTGTTTCTGCAGTTATATTTTTGAATAAAAGCGTAATTGTTGTGTTAGATTTGTAGCTTTTGTGAAAGTACCTTTTTGATACTTAAGGCATCATACATTGTATAGTATATGCCTACATTTTCTCATCTACTAGTAGAATATAAAAAATGTTTCTGTTTTAACAATGTATTTGCACAGATTACTGTAGAAACTGAACAGACTTGAAATGCGTGTGTTCCAAACAATGATCTATTATTTCCACTCTAAAACTCCACTTCACTCCCAGAAAATCAATCAAGGCATGAGCTGGGAGAAGTTTGTGCGTGTTCTAAGTCGGTGGGGGATGGAATAGCCGGCTGCTTGCAGCCTGATTTTTATCTGCACATTTAGATGACAAAAGACGCTGGTGGAGAGCTGTGAACGATTTTAAGAAGCGTTTTAAGGTGGGACGGATTTACGAGTTTTTTCGGAGGCTCTACTAATTCTAGTGTTAAGTGTCTCCCTGAGAAGACAAATCAAACTTTGCTCATGAAAAATCTCCTGTTGTGATTTTACTGATTTCCAAGTCGTCTTTTACTTTCATTAAGTGTAAATGTTGTCATTTTTTACAGTAAGACCATCAGGGCATATCAAATAATCTATAATTATGAAGTTATTATTATTGGGTATAATTATGCAAGAAGTCTTGTTGTTATTTGTGAGGGGAAAACAACTTTCTGAAAAATATGGATAAATAAGAATTTCACCACGCTGTTAATTAATGTACTTTGATGTTTTTATTTCAACAATATCAGCAAAGTTTATCAAATAAGTGTATCTTTCCAAATTGGCTAAAATATATTATAAATGAAAGCGTATTACTTTGGTCTTAGAAAAAAAAGCTTAATGATAAATGAAATTTTGAAATTTAAGTAATTGTGTATTATAATATTTCACACATTTAGATGTAATTATGGAATTTGTAAATAAATTGAAATAGTATTTCCATAACTTTTAATTTATTTTCTCTGTTGTACCTCTAGGTTTTTGCCATTGCTTTATAAATTTATATTTTACATTTTTTCATATAGTAATTTTTTTCAAAATCTGTTCAATATTAACTTAAAAAACCTGAAAAGCAATAGTGCTAACCTATTTGTCTACCTTTATACAGCCCCATTTGAAAGTTTCAAGTATTTTGCTGTACATAAAAAAAAAAATTAAAACATAGCTACATTCAAAAATTGGGTTGATAGATTAACAGTTTTATTCTTGTTCCCAAAGACTCTTAATGGTATATTTTATTGTTGCACTGAATCCAGAGCAGAAATTAATCTATTGATGTAAAGTCTAATTCAATGTATTCTTACATAACACGGACTGAGAAAGCTGTGCAGAATTACTAAGAGATTGTAAGTAATAATAATCATTATTAATACTAGTAGGTTGTGGTATTAATAACTTGTAATACTAATGTAAATATACATTTATATAGCAACATTGTTAAAACCGCTAGATCAGAACCTCTTATTTTAAAATAAAATGTTATAAAGCAGAAAACTGGCTTATAAGCAGGATGTGAAATAACAGCTTCTTTCCATAGTACACATCTTTCTGAATTTGTTACATTTGATCTTGCACTGAGTTAAATGAGCATATCAAATAAGATTAGATGAAATCAAAATTAGCCTTGTATAGAAAAATTAAGCAAATTGCAGCAGCTACAGTGGCCTTCACAAATCAGGCTGAAAACAGTTCTAATTTTTCATATTTTCCATGTACAACAGTGAAAAGAACATAATTATACTTCTGTTTCACAGAGCATGTATTAAATATTCCTATTTACAATATTTGAGGAATTAAGAAATAAACACTCATGGATACATGACACACTAGTTTGAGGAAAGGCTACAAGAGTTAGGGAGTGTCAAGATGAATATAAAGTCCCTCTGTTCAGTTTAAGCAGAAGAATCATTAGATTTTAACAAGAAGTACCAGCAGGCTAAAAATGCAGCAGCTGTGCAAACTGACTTTCTCATATCAAGAGGTTCTTGCAAACATTATGATGATTCAGAAAGAATAAGAACAACATCACCAAGGCTATTCTCAGCAAGAGTAAGGAACAGTTGATCTTAGCTATGAATATTATTAACAAGTGAAAAGAACTTCTAAACCCCATGTTCCCACCCAGAGAAGGCAGTTCCAGAAGCAGTGGATGTGGATGAGGTCATTGATGTGATTAAAACTGATATAATGGATGGCTGAAATCTTTCTCCTAATAGTAAATGCCTTTAACACTCATTGAGTGTTTTGACTAAGTTACCTTTTTTAGCATTGTGTGGAAGGTAGGGATGGTGCCTCATAACTGTCTGACTGGCTTGGTGGCCTCATTTTTAAGATGACTGGAAAAGTGAATGTATTCTCATTAACCCTTGTGTGGTATTTGTATTTTTTTGTTACTCAGCTGGTATTCATGAATCAGGTACATTCACAGTGTTCTGGGGTTTTTAAAATTACAAAACCATAATGTTATATGTCAAAATACTTAACAGATGTTGACTTTTTCTAACTTATTAATAATACAGTCAGTAAATATGTTTAATATTTACTATTAGGCTCTGCTTGGTCATATTTCTTAATGAAAGTGCTGTTCGATTCTTGTTATAAAAATGGATTTTTGTGTAGAAAGCAATAATAATTAGACATATATAAATGAAAGTCCTGCATGTGTGTATGGAGCAGTCTGCTCTGCTCATGCTCAACTATAGCCACTAGTTGGTGGATGCATGCACTTACAAATCTTTTCAGTGTTTGCTTGCCGCCACTCAACGACGACGTTGTGGTAATGGCACAGATAAGGAGAAAATGTCAAAACAAAGCAAACATTGCGGCTCAACAACATGCAAGTGAAACACCTCAGCAATGGAGTGCAAGGCTTGAAGCTTTCACTAAAAAACATTGTATTTTATATCTGGAAGTATTTTCTCGAGACAAAGATTAATAAGACTC
This sequence comes from Polypterus senegalus, assembly GCF_016835505.1. Classification (NCBI taxonomy): domain Eukaryota; kingdom Metazoa; phylum Chordata; class Cladistia; order Polypteriformes; family Polypteridae; genus Polypterus; species Polypterus senegalus. The sequence continues at coordinate 74,871,446 of NC_053156.1, forward strand.
ATATGCCATTAATATGGTATGGTATCGCCAGTGTCTTCTTACGAAAGCCTTTGAGGCAGCAAGCACAGGTGGGTCCATGTTATCTACCATGGGTAATTCTTAAGAGATAGCTGATGCCTCTTCAAGTTCACAAATATAGTAAAACTGCTAGGGAGTCTTCTGTTTTTTTTTTTGTCCCGAAGACTACACGTAGCTAGTTAAGATATAAGTGGAATATATCATTAATATTGAACAAATATAAATAAGACTAGGTTTACAGAGCTATTAATGTTTATTCTTATATAAATGCAAAGAATTATTATTACAAAGTGCAGTGATAGTGCTGCTGCCTTGCAGTAAGGAGACCAGGGATTGCATCCTGGGTCCTACCCTTTGTGGAATTTGCATGTTCTCTCCATGGGCCTCATGTATAAACAGTGTGTATGAACAAAAATGTTGCGTAAGAAAGTTTCCACGTTCAGATCGTGATGTATAAAACCTAAACTTGGCGTAAAGCCACGCACATTTCCACGGTAGCTCATACCCTGTCGTACGCAAGCTCTGTGCTTGGTTTTGCAGACTGGCGGCACCTAACATCAAAGCAGTGCTACTGTTCCTGTGCAGTTACCCTTTCTTTTTTTAGACCACATCACTGATGCAGCTTTATAAATACACTGAAATTAACCGCATATTGTTTATTAGTTTAATGCATCTGATTGTAATTAACCTGTAACAATATAATGGTCCACAGAATTGTCAAACTATTCTAAATACAATAGCTGCTTTAGCATTGTTATTCTCACTTCAACTTCTTCTTCTTCTTTCAGCTGCTCCCGTTAGGGGTTGCCACAGCGGATCCTCTTTTTCCATACTACTCTCACTGCACCACGGAGTATTTATATTACTGTATCTGAGTGGGAAATCACAGCTGTCCAGCAGCTGATCAGAAAGAGAACTATAGGTATACAGCATCTAGCACACGTTGCCTCAGCCATGCTGTCTATTGAACTGCTCTCACATGGCAAAAGCTGGAAGGATAGATGGATAGAATAATTAAACATGTACTACGAAAATATGTCAATGTTCCTTAAAAGATTTAAAAAATCAGCGTTCTAAGCTTACAGATGGATTAAAGTCTATTACAGAGCTGACTGTGTGGTGATTGGGTATTTGGAGAAAGAAAAGTAAGGACAGGAATTGGGGGTTAGTACATTTGAAAGAGACAGTACTGTTACAATAAAGTATTTCATCGAAGGTCGTGCATGGCGCAGCAAGCATTTTGCGTGAGGCATGAACAATCACTGTGCCACCGTATTCCCATGTTTAATAACATGCTTTAACTCCTATCATCATGAAAATTATATCATGTATACATCTCGGAATTTTAATTATTTAGAGAGCTGTAATATCACGAATGTAATGGAGTCTGCGTCCTGTCGGAGGAAGAGAAAGCAGGTTTACGAAGCACGTAGTGATTCACACACATAGAGCACATAGAAGATCAAATACAAAACAACTTTAGTTACGATGGGATTTGAGAAACTAGTAAATTGAACAATTTTAAGATGAAGTTTATGATGTTCTACTTTAATGACAAAATAAACTAGATAGATAGATAGATAGATAGATACAACTACATGATTAAAGTGGAAATTTAGAGATTAAAGTTGACATTTCGTGCTTTTTTCCCTACTGTGTGCCTTTTTTTTCCTCTGTACCCTAATAAGCTTTCATATGACACTCAGATGGTGGGCTACGACTCGCCTTTTCACAGCGACTTTGATATGTGACAACTTCTTTTTAATTTCGGGCACTCTGCGACTTTGTAAACTTCAGCTTTCAATTTTCTCTGACACACTATGTCACTCGATCAGCTTCCTTTTGTTTATACCACTTTTTAAAAAAACAAAAAGTACGTTTTTCTTTGCCTCCATTTGGTAGTTGCTGAAATTCTTCTATTTTCCCTCGTGCTTTTGCCATTGTCTTTTCAAAGAAGACTGAGCTTAAGGGCTATTTATATTGATTTGCATATTCAAAGAGGTATAATTCTGGGAAGAGTTGGGGCAGGACAACAGGCGCATACATGTTCGTTACTTTTCACGCTGACTGGGATTAACACTAGAATTACCAGAGCCTCGAAAAACTCGTAATTCCGTCCCACCTTAAACTGCTTCTTAAATCCCTTCACACCTCTCCGCCAGCGTCCTTTGTTCTCTAAATGTGCTGATAAAGAGAAGCCGGCTATTCCATCCCCCCACCAATTTAGAACGTGCACGAACTTCTCTCAGCTCATGCCTTGATTGAGTATCTGGGAGTGAAGTGGAGTTTTAGAGTGAAATAATAGATCGTTGTTTGGAACACACGCATTTCATGTCTGTTCCGTTTCTACAGTAATCTGTGTCAACACATTGTTAAAACAGAAACTTTTTTATATTCTAGTAGTAGATGACAAAATGTAGGCATAAACTATATAATGTATGAAGCCTGAAGTCCAAATAGCAAAGAAACATTTTCACAAGAATAACACAATTGCACTTTTATTCAAACATATAACTTACTGCTCTTTACTATTCTCCCCTCTGCGTGCCCTGGAGTACAAAAGAAACAGAATACAGACGCTTATAGCTCTGTGCTGTACCACGATGCATACTAACGCACCCCCACCCGGTTCTGACACACAGACGCTGGCGAAGCTGTCTTCTTCAGATCTCACCGTCACTTGATTTTCTTTTTATTCAGTTTTATTGAGTGTTCCTGCCAGTCCGATCTGACGCTGTTCGCTTTCAAATAATATTGCATTAGTATGATTATATTTTCACATATATTGTCTTTCTTTCAGGTGTGTAATAGAAACCACAGCATAGAGAGAAGTGTGTACACTGCTTCTTACAGGAAAAGGCGATGGAAAAAGTGCACTTGAATAAAAGTGCACTTTTGTTATACTTTTACACCAATATATGTTCCTGTGTTTGAACGACACGGGCAGATGGGGAGTGTCTGATGATTGCATATAGCGCCGGTTGGTCTTTACCATTCTTTCTTCTGCATGTCATGGGGTGCAAAAGAAAAAGCATACAGCAACATGCGGAACTGGCAGGAACACTCAATAAAACTGAATAAAAAGAAAAGCAAGTGACGGTGAGATACGAAGAAGGCAGCTTCGCCAGCGTTTGTGTGTCAGAACCGGGGCGTTAGTATGCATCGTGGTACACTGCAGAGCTATAGCCGTCTTTAGTGAAAACAGCCGTGTCAGATGGGGTTGTATGGATTGATTCTGAACGCGACTGAGAGAGTGAAAAGTGAATAAAAAAAAAAAAAAAGCTAACCTTTACAAAGATCATAAATTGCACCGGCTGTTACAGACTGAAATCAAAAGTATGTTTTTATTCTAAAACAGTAAGACTAAGAACAGTTTACTTCTCAAAAGGGAGGGGCGCAGGATCGAACCCGTGACCCCTTGATTCCTAGGCGGAGGCTGTATCTATTGAACTACAGAGTCAATTATAGTAAAGTGGTGTCAATGTCGCATGTTAAGGCGGCGTTTTCTTTCTGCAGTTATATGTTTGAATAAAAGTGCAATTGTGTTATTCTTGTGAAAATGTTTCTTTGCTATTTGGACTTCAGGCTTCATACATTATATAGTTTATGCCTACATTTTGTCATCTACTACTAGAATATAAAAAAAGTTTCTGTTTTAACAATGTGTTGACACAGATTACTGTAGAAACGGAACAGACATGAAATGCGTGTGTTCCAAACAACGATCTATTATTTCACTCTAAAACTCCACTTCACTCCCAGATACTCAATCAAGGCATGAGCTGAGAGAAGTTCGTGCACGTTCTAAATTGGTGGGGGGATGGAATAGCCGGCTTCTCTTTATCAGCACATTTAGAGAACAAAGGACGCTGGCGGAGAGGTGTGAAGGGATTTAAGAAGCAGTTTAAGGTGGGACGGAATTACGAGTTTTTTCGTAGGCTCTGGTAATTCTAGTGTTAATGTAGCGGAAGAACGGGGAAGTTGGCGAATGCACAGATTTATGCATTTTTTTTTGTGCGTAACCACATTTCTGCTTTTGTACCCATGCCATGTTATAGTGTGAATTCTACGCACAGCGTTATGCATGATGCCCCATGTCTGCATGTGTTTCCTTTGGGTGCTCCTGTTTCCTCCCACAATCCAAAGTCATGCAGGTTAGGTGAACTGACAATCGTAAATTGGCCCTAGTTTATGATTGGGGTGGGTGAGTGTGTTTGCCTGCGTTAAACTGGCACCATGTCCAAAATTTGTTTCCTGCCTTGTGCCCTATGCTAGTTGGGATAGGCTCCAGCAGACCTCTGCAACACTGTTCAGGAGAAAGCAGGTTAGAAAATCACTGACTGACATAGGTTTTTGTGGACGTGATTTATACTTTGCTTTATTTATATTACTGATTTTAGTTTTAGTAAATACTTCCATTAAAGGTTCCATATGTATTCAAAATAACAGTTACAAAAGAACAAAGTGTTTCCAAGCATGCAGTGGCATTGTGTTCTTTTTTCTTTTTTGTCGGCATCAAATCCAAATAAAAAGCTACACAATGATTTATTGTTAATTTTAAGAGATTAATCATGGAGTTATTCTAGTGCTCTCTCATCAACAGAGCTTGACTGTACAATACAATGTGCTTGAAAAATGTACAACATGGTTTATGCTAAAAAAAATGAAAGAATACTGTCATTTGCATGCATTTAACAACACTAAAAGCATATCTTCCATCCATCCATTATCCAACCCGCTATATTCTAACTACAGGGTCACGGGGGTCTGCTGGAGCCAATCCCAGCCAACACTAGGTGCAATGCAAGAAACAAACCCAGGCAGGGCGCCAGCCCACCGCAAGGCACACATACCCACATACCAAGCACACACTAGGGGCAATTTAAGATTGCCAATGCACCTAACGTGCATGTCTTTGGACTGTGGGAGGAAACTCGAGCAACCAAAGGAGACCCTTTTGAACACGGGGAGAGCAAGAAAACTCCTTGCAGGTAGGACCCAGGAAGCGAACTCGGGTCTCCTTACTGCAAGGCAGCAGCGCTACCACTGCGCCACCGTGCCGCCCAAAGCATATCTTACAAATCGATTTTCAAAGCAAACAGGTACATTACTCATTATTAAATTGTATTTACATTTGTTTGAATATCCTTTATTACCTCTTGCTATGTGGAAAAAATAATTGTATTAAATGTAAAGAGTAAACCATAGTAATTAAATGAATCATATAAAAATGAACACAAATTACTGAACTGTGAGCTCAAAAATGCTAATATACCTTTTATCTTAATAACAATTGTAAAATAAGGAGAAAAAAATAGTGTTAGAGTTCCACAAGTTGCCCTGTTGAATGGCTGTTATTATATTTGGTAAATGCAAATAAAATGAAACATTTGATGCATTACTAGTTGCCAGTTAGGCAGCCTGTCAAAGAGAGTCACTTCCTGTGAATTCTCTTGCCCTGAATGACATCAGACTTCCTTTGGCAATGAAAGCTGTAGCACAGAAAGTGAAAGAGAAAGGATTGGCATCTTGAAAAGGGAAGTGATATCAGTAGTCTTCAGGAATATTCTCCTCTCCTCCAGGGCAAATGGAAACTGTGTTAAAGGCAGTTTCAACATACAAATCCTTTTTTCATAGTTTGTTTAGATGAAATCAAAACCATGTCGCACACCTGATGCTAATGTCCTTGGCATAGGCCCCTGTGGCACCAAAACAAGAAACTTACTTCATCCATTGGAAATCATTGCAGAAGTAGCCCATCCCATTAGGTTTGGGTATGAGTACAATGAGTCTTCACCAAGAACTGTTTCAATAACTCCAACTTACTGTTCAAATTTATTAAATATTACCTAGGTAATCCAATATTGGTGCTCTCTTTTCATGACACTAAGTACACTAATAATATTGTGTGCAATCAGGTTGGTTCTTCCCAGTTTGGTTTTGACATTACTTACTTGCACAATCACAATTGAGCTCTTAGGTCAGATTTTAGCATGTCGCCAGAATTGAGTGTTTCCATAAAAGGTGCAAGAGTATTTTCCCTGTTAGGAGTCACATCTGCTCAGTCCTTCCAGGGTTTAAGTAGGTTTACATGGGAAACTCCGTTAGGGGTTATCCAATATGTTTGTTTTAACATGTAATCTATGAGTCACTTATGCACTTCAATTTCATAGGGACCTTGACAGTGTGCTAATAATTTGGATTGTGAGGTGGGAGCTAACAGCTGGATATGACTAGAATTCACAAAGAGCTAAGAGTGGTTTTGTACAAGTGGCAGGATACATTAGAAATGATCACATAATTGCACACTATGTTCTAGACTATTTACAGGTTGATAATTTTGTTTTTCCCATGTCCCTTTGACTAAATACGAAACACTCCTTGGCTGTCTCCCTTACAGCAGCTTGAATGGGGAATAGCCCCTGGAGGCTTGTAGAGCCTCACAATAAATGAAATGCAAGACTGAGAAAAGATGATCCCAGTTCCAGTTCTTTAACCAGCTTTTTTAACATCTGTGTGTGAATCTGTCACACACATGTCCTTCAACAAAACAGCAGGGCCTGAAGAGCTCACCAAAGTATCATGCAAAGTTCTGTTTGTGATTTTTTTTATGGTTTTTATATAAAAACATTTATATGTTACTTATACAAAAGCCAGATTGAATTTTATTTACCTATTTACCTTTATTTATTTACTTATTTTCCCACAGTGTAAAGTAACAAGGAGATACGTTTTATTCTATAATAGTAATAATAGTAGCAGATCACTACTCAAAATGTTAAAGGGAGGAAGGACCTGGGATCGAAACTAGAACCTCTTGATTATGAGGCAGCAATTATTACCTCTGCACCAGCCAAGTTTCTGTCGTACGCTAACCCAATTGCTTGTTTCTTTGGTTATATCTCTATATATATATACTGCTCAAAAGAATTAAAGGAACACTTTTTAATCAGAGTATAGCATAAAGTCAATGAAACTTATGGGATATTAATCTGGTCAGTTAAGTAGCAGAGGGGGTTGTTATTTAATAAAGTATCTATCTATCTATCTATCTATCTATCTATCTATCTATCTATCTATCTAATCAGTTTCAGCTGCTGTGGTGTTAATGAAATTACCAACAGATGCACTAGAGGGGCAACAATGAGATGACCCCCAAAACAGGAATGGTTTAACAGGTGGAGGCCACTGACATTTTTCCCTGCTCATCTTTTCTGACTGTTTCTTCACTAGTTTTGCATTTGGCTACAGTCAGTGTCACTACTGGTAGCATGAGGCGATACCTGGACCCTACAGAGGTTGCACAGGTAGTCCAACTTCTCCAGGATGGCACATCAATACGTGTCATTGCCAGAAGGTTTGCTGTGTCTCCCTGCACAGTCTCAAGGGCATGGAGGAGATTCTAGGAGACAAGCAGTTACTCTAGGAGAGCTGGAGAGGGCCATAGAAGGTCCATAACCCATCAGCAGGACCAGTATCTGCTCCTTTGGGCAAGGAGGAACAGGATGAGCACTACAAAATGACCTCCAGCAGGCCACTGGTGTGAATGTCTCTGACCAAAAAACCAGAAAGACTTCATGAGGGTGACCCAAGGGCCCCATGTCCTCTAATGGGCCCTGAGCTCACTGCCCAGCAGCATGCAGCTCGATTGGCATTCGCCATAGAATACCAGAATCGGCAGATGCACCACTGGTGCCCTGTGCTTTTTACAAATGAGAGCAGGTTCACCCTGAGCACGTGACAGAAGTGAAAGGGTCTGGAGAAGCCATTGAGAACATTATGCTGCCTGTAACATCATTCAGCATGAGCAGTTTGGTGGTGGGTTAATGATTGTCTGGGGAGGTATATCCATGGAGGGTCACACAGACCGCTACAGGCTTGACAAAGGCACCTTGGCTGCCATTAGGTATCAGGATGAAATCCTTGGACCCATTGTCAGACCCTATGCTGGTACAGTGGCTCCTGGTGCACGACAATTCCTGGCCTCATGTGGTGAGAGTATGCAGGCAGTTCCTGGAGGATGAAGGAATTGATACCATTGACTGGCCACCACACTTTCCTGACCTAAATCCAATAGAACACCTCTGGGACATTATGTTTTGGTCCATCCAATGCCACCAGGTTGCACCTCAGACTGTCCAGGAGCTCAGTGATGCCCTGGTCCAGATCTGGGAGGAGATCCCCCACAACACCATCTGTCATCTCATTAGGCACCGATGCTGTCAGGCATGTATATAGGAACACAGGGGCCATACAAAGTGCTGCGTACAATTTTGAGTTGCTGCAATTAAATTTTGGCAAAATGGACCAGCCTGCCACATAATTTTTTCACTCTGATTTTTGGGGCGTCTTTGAATTCAGGGCTCTGTAGGTTGATCATTTTCATTTCCATCAAACGATGTGGCATCCTTTACACATTACCCAGTCTATATCAGTATAGATATCCAGGAGGATTTCTTTTTCCCATTGAGATCTGATGTGTTTTCAAAGTGTTCCTTTAATTTTTTTGAGCAGTTTATAATCCATCGTCTGTCTGTCTGTCCGCTTTTCATGCGAGAACTATTTAACGGATTTAGATTGGGGTTTTTTCTGTAATTTGCTTGAACATTCCGGTTGATTTTGCGACTTCTGTCATCGTGCTAAGTATCATAGTTCGCTTATGGTACCGATTTATTTGCACGAATCCGAGTGAGATGCAGCAAGCTGAGGGGAGAGGGGCGGGTCCCTCCTCACTCACGCGCCAGACTCAGAGAGTACCTTACATTAGCTTAGCCAGTGAACATGAGAACTACTTACTAAGAATTATTGTTTGCTTGCAGGAGCGATATATTCACGCTAATCCGAGACAGTGGCTGTGGGCCAAGGGGAAGGGTAGCATGATGTCAAGAGTGGGGAGTCGGTCTACCTCTGCGTGTTGGAATGTAGCTTGCCTCCATTTACCTAGAGGTACCTTTTTGTTTTTTGGTTTTTAAAGTTTGTCCTGTTTCACTACTATGTGGGCGGAGCCACAGGGGATGACTCCATCCATCCATCCATCCTCTTCCGCTTATCCGAGGTCGGGTCGCGGGGGTAGCAGCTTAAGCAGAGAGGCCCAGACTTCCCTCTCCCCGGCCACTTCTTCCAGCTCTTCCGGGAGAGTTCCAAGGCGTTCCCAGGCCAGCCGGGAGACATAGCCCCTCCAGCGTGTCCTGGGTCTTCCCCGGGGCCTCCTCCCGGTTGGACGTGCCCGGAACACCTCACCAGGGAGGCGTCCAGGAGGCATCCTGATCAGATGCCCGAGCCACCTCATCTGACTCCTCTCGATGCCGAGGAGCAGAGGCTCTACTCTGAGCCCCTCCCGGATGACTGAGCTTCTCACCCTATCTTTAAGGGAAAGCCCAGACACCCTGCGGAGGAAACTCATTTCAGCCGCTTGTATTCCCTCCTTGAACCGTCACCTTATCGTGGTGGAGGGGTTTGCGTGTCCCAATGATCCTAGGAGCTATGTTGTCCGGGGTTTATGCCTGGTAGCCACCCAAGGCAAACTGGTCCTAGGTGAGGGATGAGACAAAGAGCGGTTCAACAAACCTCCAATGATGAGCGAAACCTTTGGACGACGTTTTCCCTTGCCCGGACGCGGGTCACCGGGGCCCCCCTCTGGAGCCAGGCCTGGAGGTGGGGCTCGATGGCGGCGCCTGGTGGCCGGGCCTGCACCCATGGGGCTCGGCCGGGCACAGCCCGAAGAGGTAACGTGGGTCCTCCTCCCCATGGGCTCACCACCTCTATGGGAGGGGCCAAGGAGGTTGGGTGCAGTGTGAGTTGGGTGGTGGCCGAAGGCGGGGACCTTGGCGGTCTGATCCTCAGCTACAGAAACAGGGGATGACTATTTCTTAAAATAAAAGCACATTTGTTTTGCTATATGTGTACCTTTTGTGAAAGTGTTTATTTGATATTTGGACTTCAATCTTCATACATTATACACTTCATGTCAAAATTTTGTCATTAGTACTATAACATGAAAAGAAGTCTGTTTTAATAATAATAATAATTCATTACATTTATAGTTTTAGTTACGTGTTCAACATTTCTTGCCTTCCATTCCCTGTTATCATAAATTTACCCAGATCATTGTAGACATGAAAAAAAACATGAAATGTATGTGCTCCAGATAACGATATATTATTTACCCTATACAATTTCAGACACCTCAGACCCAGATCAACAGACTTGAGCTCGGAGAACTTTTGTGTCTGACTTCAGTTGCGTTGGTGGCAGATGGGATAGCAGGCTGCCTGCTGTCAATGCTGATCAACACATTTGCAAAACAAAGACGCTGATGAAGAGGTGCAAAGGAATTTAAGGCGGCCCAGCATTACATTTTTGATAGGCTTCAGGGATTATAGTGTTAAGCCTATCCCTGAAAGTATGCCTGTGTGGGTTTGGTTAACCTATGTGTTACATAAGGTACTTCTTCATTCAGCTTTAATATCATACCAATCGTGCTGTATGATCAATGCCTATGGCGGAAGCAGGGTGCACAACCACTGGTAGACATCTGTACTCCCCATGAAACAAAATAACACAATTTGGCATCGGATAAGCCCAAATATCTCAATGTATACAGCTAAGAGTGATTAGTTTGTTTAATAGCTGTTGCAGAAAGATGAATTAGTGGGCGACAGCAGTGGTTCCTACCAGAATCAGTAAGTACCATATTATCATACCCCTATACAGTGCCATGATTAATGCAGCAGAAAATGTTTTCAATTAGGTTTTAGTCAATGAATACTTAGAAAAATGGAATACTGTCTGTGAAATCAACAACTTCACAGTGCTTTGCATGTGTGCAGCTTATGTGATCACCGTGTTTAGGGTCATGACCAACAAGTTAAAAATTAGCTAGAGGAAAAGATCTATTAGGGTTTAATTTTCTGCTATTAATTCCAAATGTTGTCACAATCAGTGATGTAAGAGTCCAACATTACACAATGACTAAAACAAGGAAAACTGTACACATTACAATTACCTGTTCTTGCAAAATAATAAATAAATTAATTCATAAATAAATAAAACAGTTACTTCTAGTGTTCAAGATTTGGGAGTGTGCCAAGTTGTGCTCAGTTTACTAGAGAATTTGGGCCAGGGAAACTAAACTGCAAACAAATCTCTCATCTCAAAAAACTGTAAAAATTAAAACTGTTCCAACAAATGTGTTTTATACTCTTTGAGTGTTTTGCCTGTTTTTTTTTTTGTTTTTTACACCTGTCCTTGCCTTACCCTAATAACGTTAAGTTAAAAATTTTGTTTTTTATTAGTTGGTCTCGTCCGATGCGAGAGTTGGACGTCTGAAGTGGAGCTCCGCTAGCAGCGGTGTTATTTTTCATATTATTTGCTTATTATCCTGAGATAACTTGTATTTATTATTTATCAGAGAGGGACTGCTACAGTATATGTAAGCACATATAAACATGGCCAACAAGAAGGGGGGTCCGAAAGAATCGAAAACTAAAGCTACACCCAAGCTACGATCAGCAAGCCCTAGTTCAAGATACGGCCTTTCAGAGACAGACCTGGATCAGATGGGCGAAAGTACAGACTCCTCGGGACCACGGTCCACTACATCGTCGCCGGCTGAGAGCGAAAAGGGGAGCGAAGGTGCAATCGTGAGTGCAGATCAGGATAGCTCGCCGATCGGAGAAGATCAACTGAAAATGGAAAGGGCCTTGAAGTCCGCGGCTTCAATTACGCAATTACGCGAACCGGGAGCAGCGGGGACACCGGCTTCAGCAGAGTCTGCTGCTTCATCTACGGTACAAGAAAGCACAATTGAAATGTCTAAACTGGAGGTGATGCTCGCTCAGCTCATGCAAGATATAAAGAAAAGCGAGAAGGCTAATGAGAAAGCAAGGGCAAAGGCACATGAGAGACTGAAACAGGAATTGAAACAGGAGATGAAACAGGCCAATGAATGGCTGCGTCAAGAATTGCAACTTGAGCTTCGACAGGTGCTGGGTAAAATATAAGAGCGCATTCAGGAAAACCCTGTTAAACTGAGCACGCTTACTGATCAATTAGAGGATCTCAAGGAGACATTAACAAATCGGATTGAAATGGCCAAACATTTAGCTGCCAGTGCCAAGGAAAAAGCAGTAAATGTCAGCTCCAAATGCAAAAACTCGAGAAAAACTTGAGACAGACTGGCTGCTTTGGAAGATGGGAGTATAAGGTATAATGTCAGAATTGAAGGTCTGCCTGAGAATCGAGAATGTTCAAACCCTGTGAAATTCACAGCTGAACTTTTTTCTAAAATAATCGGGGAGGACTTTAAAGCAGAATCTGAGATAGCAGCGGCTTACACGTCACGGATCAAACACCGTAGACCCGACCAAGATCTTTTATAGTTCGTTTTGAACGATTATCATTTAAGCTAGAGGTGATGGCACTCCTCAGAAACAAGGAAGATATTATATGAAAATAACCACATTCGTATCTTCCCTGACTTCTCTCCAGCAACAGCTACTAAACGTGCAGCCTTCTACAACATTAAACAGCGGTTACGGCAAGCCAGTCAAATACAGCCTCTTGTATCCGCAAAACTGAAAGTGGAATGGCAGGGTCAATTCTATGTCTTCGCTAGCAAGGAAGAAGCAGAAAAGAATTAAGAAAGCTGATCCCGGAACTATTCTGATACATAATAGTGAGTCACGGCGGGTAATGATAAAACAAGGATTAATAATATACTGTCTGATCTATTGTTTTAAAATACGGGTTTTATCAGCATATATTCTCATTATTACTTAGTATTACTAGGGCTATCTGTTTATGTTTTATTGTGCTTAATTACTTTTTCTCTTTTTTTTTTCTTTTTCTTTTCTAATTATTTCATCTCTACCCTAAACGAGACTGTTCAATATCATACCCTTGGTTTATTGTTATTGCTATTACTGCATTAAGACTTGTTATGCTTATTCTGGACACATTTTCAGGTTTATTATCTGGGTGTATCATCTTAATGCATTAAAATTGATAAAGACTATATATATATTTTAAGTGCAAAACTCTTTTTTTTTAAAGACTATATTGGTAAGAGATATCTCTATTTTTAACCCTAAAGCGCCGCTGCATGGGGCTTGTTTGCTTTGGACGTGCTCTGTCTCTGGGTATGTCAGAGGACTGGGACTGTGTGAAGTGGGTTTTAGCCTCACTTGGGGAGGCAAAAGGGAGGGTGGGGGTTAAGGGGAGAGAAAGAGAGCAGGCTTGATCTATACCTAATCTATCCTCAATCTTTATAATTATAACTACCAACGTAATAATAAGCTGCATGGCAACAACTCTGGGGAAATAGGAAATTAAGACCTAAACTGTCTCACTTCCAGTTAAGACTATAAAATGACATCAAAAACTCAGAATCAGTGTCTCCATGATGGGACAGTTAACTTCGTAAGCTGGAATGTTAAAGGCCTGAATCACAATTAAAGAGAAAGAAAGTACTTTCTCACCTAACAGGTCTAAATGCTAAAATAGTATTTTTACAGGAAACCCACTTACTAAGCAAGGATCAGTTCCGCTGCAAAAGACTGGACTGGCCAAATGTTCCATTCTAGTTTTACAAAGAAAACTAGAGGTGTGGGAATTCTCATACATAGAACAGTACCATTTGTAGCATCAGATGTAGTATTGGATCCTGAAGGGAGATATGTAATGGTCATGGGAGACTTATCTAACTGTAAAATGATTTTGATAAATGTTTATGCACCTAATGTTGATGATAAGGAATTTATACAAAATTTATTTGCATCCATTCCCAATCTGAACACTCATAAAGTTATAATGGCTGGGGACTTTAATTGTGTTTAAATCCACTTTTAGATAGGACTTCCTCCACAGGGGAACGCATCTAACACTGCAAAGATAATTACAAAGTTTATAACTGATCACAACTTATCAGATCCCTGGAGGTTTTTAAACCCAAATTCAAGAACATATTCTTTCTACTCACCAGTACATCATTGCTACTCAAGGATTGATTACTTCTTTATAGACAATAACTTCTTGCCTAAGATTAAATCTTGCAAATACGATGCTATTGTTATTTCAGACCATGGAGATCTTGGAGCTGAAATTACTAAGCCCCATACACTCACCCCAGATGGCCTCAACCGCTTCTATTAGCTGACGAGAATTGTACTGAATTTATATCCAAACAAATCAAATTCTTTCTAGAGACAAATACATCCCCTGAGATCTCTGCAGGAATACTCTGGGAAACTCTTAAGGCCTTCTTAAGAGGACAGATTATCTCATATCTTTCCCACAGAAATAAATCCGAAGCCAAGAAAGTAGCAGAGATAAAAAGCGAAATTACTAAAATAGATGAAGAACATGCCAGACTACCAAGCGAGACTCTACATAGGAGGAGGCAGGCTCTACATTCAGAATTAAACCTCTTGACAACTAAAGAAACTGAACAACTAATTTACAAATCCAGACATCATTACTATGAACATGGAGAGAAAGCTAATAAGCTTTTAGCTCAACAAATTCACAAGCAAGAAGTGCAACGCAATCTCGTAATCACTAACACTAACGGAGATAAAATCATCGAACACAAAAATATAATGCACACTTTCAGAGACTACTATAAATCCCTATATACTACTGAGTTTAAAGAAGACAATACACAATCTAATGCATTTCTGGATACATTACAGATACCACAAATAGACGCTTTTAGTGTGGAGGAACTTGATAAACCTCTGGCATTATCAGAATTACTAGATGCTATAAAGTCACTCCAAGGTGGAAAAGCAGCAGGCCCTGATGGCTACCCTGCAGAGTTTTACAAGAAATTCTCCGCTCAGCTAGCTCCCTCCTATTAGCAACATTTACAGAAGCCAGAGATAACCAATCTCTTCCACAAACCTTTCGCCAAGCACTAATCACTGTCTTTCCAAAACAAAATAAGGACTTATTACAATGTGCATCATACAGACCAATTTCACTTCTGAATAACGACGTTAAAATACTCTCTAAAATCATAGCTAGAAGGATGGAGAAAGTGCTCCCTCGTAATATCACAAGACCAAACTGGATTTATTAGGGGCCGACACTTATCTTCAAATCTTCGACGCCTGTTTAATGTAATATACTCACCAACTAAATCAAACACCCCAGAAATATTATTATCATTGGATGCAGAAAAGCATTCGACATGATTGAATGGAAATACCTTTTACTACATTGAGAAGTTTGGGTTTGGCCCAACATTTGTGCATGGATTAAATTACTGTATACTAACCCAGAAGCTTCAGTTTGCATCAATAACATTTGCTCAGACTACTTTAAACTAGAACGTGGCACTAGACAAGGATGCCCTTGTCACCGCTGCTGTTTGCATTGCCATTGAACCACTGGCAATACATTGTCGAAATACTGATCAGATAAAGGGGATTAGCAGAGAAGGACTGGAACAGAAAATCTCATTATATGCAGATGATATGGTACTGTATATATGGACCCAGAAAATTCTGTGCCTGCAGTCTTAGCAGCACTCACAGAATTTCAAAAGATCTCGGGTCTCAGAATTAATCTGAATAAAAGTGTACTCTTTCCAGTGAATTCTCAAGCATATAATATTAGATTAGACCCTACCTTTTATCATTGCAGAACAGTTTAAATACCTAGGGTAAACATCACAAGTAAACATAAAGCTCTTTATCAACAAAATTTCGCTCTGCATGGAAAAAATTAAACAAGACTTGCATAGATGGTCAACCCTTCATCTCACACTAGCTGGAAGAATTAACACTGTTAAGATGAATATTCTTCCTAAGCTCCTTTTTATTTCAAAACATCCCAATATACATTAATAAATCATTCTTTAAGCAATTAGATTCAACAATAACCTCATTTATTTGGAATTCAAAACATCCACGCATCAAAAGAGCGACCCTACAAAGACAAAAGGCAGAAGGTGGCATGGCTCTACCTAACTTCCAGTTTTATTACTGGGCAGCAAATATACAGGCGATAAGAACCTGGACACAAATAGAAGAACATACACAGGCTTGGACCGCAATAGAAGTAAAATCCTGCAGTACTTCTTTGTATTCCTTGCTCTGTGCTCCAATAAACACACGTTATCGGCAATACACTAATAACCCAATTGTGCTCCACTCACTTAGAATCTGGAACCAATGTAGAAAGCATTTTAAGACGGAGAAGCTTCTATCTGTGGCACCCTGCAAGAGAACCACCTCTTTCAACCTTCACAAACATATGCAGTTTTAATATCTGGAAAAAATTTGGAATTAACTTGCTTAGAGATCTTTATATAGACAACGTCTTT
Organism: Polypterus senegalus; assembly: GCF_016835505.1. NCBI lineage: Eukaryota > Metazoa > Chordata > Cladistia > Polypteriformes > Polypteridae > Polypterus > Polypterus senegalus. The sequence continues at coordinate 74,887,791 of NC_053156.1, forward strand.
GCATCCTATGAACAATTACATTCCAAATTTAACATTCCAGCTACACATTTCTTTCACTATCTTCAAATCAGGAACTTTGTTAAACAGAACCTTCCAGATTTTCCTCATCTTGCACCCTCATCCATGCTGGAAAAATATTGCTCAATCTCAAGGAGTTAGACTCCATCTCTACAATATATAAAATCATTTTACAATCCCTTCCTTTCAAAGATCCAAGAGGACACTGGGAAAAGATCTCTCAATTAATATATCAGAAAAGGAGTGGAAAGTAGCAATGCAGAGAATTCACTCGAGCTCCATATGCGCAAAGCATACAATTATACAACTCAAAATTATATATCGAGCACATCTGTCTCGACTAAAACTCTCCAAAATGTTTCCAGGGCATGATCCAACCTGTGAACGTTGCAACCAAGTCCCAGCCTCACTGGGTCACATGTTCTGGGCCTGCACCAAATTAACATTATTCTGGACAAAAATTTTGACTTACCTTCAGACAGCCTTGGACTCACAATTCCTCCTAACCCATTAACAGCTGTGTTTGGGGTTCTTCCAGAGGGGCTTAATGTGGAGAAAGACAAACAAATTGTGATTGCATTCACTACACTGTTGGCACGCAGACTTATTCTGATAAACTGGAAGAACCCAAACTCTCCTCTTTAAGTCAGTGGGAAACGATGTGTTATATTATTTGAAATTGGAAAAATCAAATACTCAGTTAGAGGATCTGTACAGACTTTTTCAAAACATGGCAGGATCTAATCAGTAATATTTTAAAATAAGTTAATAAAGCACAGAGAATTTATTAATTTAGGTATTTTTACAAGCCTTAAATTTTACGCTTGGCTTGCTCTCTCTCTCAGGGGTGGGGATCATTCTGTTCTTAACTCAATTTTTCTTTTTGTAAAAACTTGATTGCTTTTTATGGATTGTAATAAAATTAATAAAATAAAATAAAAAAATTTTGTTTTTCATTTACTTTCTACAACACCAGCTTTGTTACTATGACTTATGTCAGTGCACTATCCATCCATCCATTATCCAACCCGCTAAATCCTAACTACAGGGTCATGGGGATCTGCTGGAGCAAATCCCAGCCAACACAAACAAACCCCGGGCAGGGCACCGGCCAACCACAGGACACACACACCCACACAACAAGCACACACTAGAGACAATTCAGGATCGCCAATGCACCTAACCTGCATGTCTTTGGACTGTGGTAGAAAACCAGAGCACCCAGAGGAAACCCACTCAGACACGGGGATAACATGCAAACTCCATGCAGGGAGGCCCTGGGAAGTGAAACCAGGTCTCCTTACTGCGAGGCAGAAGCACTACCACTGCGCCACCATGCCGCTAGTCAGTGCACTAGCACTCAATAATTCATCTAAACCCACTCTCCTTGAACATCCTATGTCATTGATGATGAATGCTAAGTTGTTTATTGTTCTCTGCCTTCAAGTTAAATTATCTTCAAAGTAAGGCCAATTCAGGGCCAAGGCAAAGTGTTAATGTCATGCCTTGAGACTTCAATGAGTATGATGGTTATTCTCCATATAAGGACATGGTACAGAGGGGCTCCTGAAGACTCTTATTATAAACAGCATTCACACAAAGGATTCATCCACTAATTCTACATTCCTTTAATTAAAAAATGTTGCACTATTAGAATAAATCTCTTGTTAAATCATACTGCAGCAGAGTCTTGGTGACCAATGATTTTTCTTTTCTGAAATAAACAAAATATTCATCAATGTTTACACCCAATCTAATTAAACCTGAATGTCTTCTGCAAATTTTACTCAAGGGATCTTAAGGGATCAGTCTGCTGCAAGCTGTAACCAAAGGGACCACACCCTGCTGATACTTTAAATATCTAGCATCTCTTTTTTCTTTCTTAAAGAAATCAGGATGTTCTACAAGACAACAAATGTAAAATTGAAATAATGAAGCATGATAGTCTTTGTTATCCAAACAACAACGCTTCTTGCTTTAAAGGTTTTCTGGAGACTAAATACTACTTTGGACTTTATATCTTGTCAGCTCTTATTACTGTGCTTACAGTATCTGGAAATCTATTTGTGATCATTTCTATCTGTCATTTCAGACAGCTTCATACTCCAACAAACATCAATGTACTTTCATTGGCAGTTATTGATTTCTTAATTGGGTTGATTATAATGCCTTTTCAGTTTTCCAGTACCATTGAATACTGTTGGTATTTTGGTGATACAATGTGCACTTGTTTTAATGGATTTTATCTATTCTTAACTTCAGCCTCTGTTAGCAACCTGGTTTGCATTTCAGTAGATCGCTATTTTGCTGTCTGTAACCCTTTCTTTTATAATGCTAGAGTAACAGAATCTAGAACTTTATTTTATGTGTTATTAAGTTGGCTTTTATCTGTTTGTTACAGTTTAGCTTATATGCATAGTGAAGGAAATTACTTTAGAAGAGACTGTGTAGGTGACTGTTTGTTGGTTTACACTGCAACATGGAGCTTAACAGACCTTTTATGTACATTTATTCTGCCTTTCTCTGTCATGACTTGTTTATACACAAGGATAATCATGGTAGCTTGTAGACATGCTAGAGCTATCAATTCTATAATACAAAAAGATAACGAAACAAAACAAAGCAAAAACAGCAAAATATCCAAGTCGGAGACAAAAGCTGCCAAGACGTTAGGAATAGTAGTGGCTACATTCATGTTATGCTGGATGCCATCACTTCTGATGAGTGTATTATATGAATATGTGACTTTAACAAGTAATATTATTTATGATATATATTGTGGATTTACCTTGTTAAGCCTAATAAATTCTGGTTTAAATCCTATTATTTATGCATTGTTTTATCCTTGGTTTAGAAAATCACTTAAAATTATACTATGTTTTAAAATATTTAGTCCAGGAACTTCAATTATGAATTTATTTCCTAATGACTTCCACTAAAACAAAGTACTGTAAATACAAAAACATAAGGATGCAAGGAATATACTGTATTTGTGGTATATGATAACAAATTCAGAATCACACGTAACTTCTTGCCTGTTGGTAACAGCTGAGGCAGTTTATACTAAAAATATTGAAAGTGAGCTCTTTTATTTAAGTGTCTCCCAGAGCAGACAAGTTGAACTTTGCTTATGAAAAATTTCCTGCTGTGATTTTACTGATTTTCAAGTCGTCTTTTACTTTTATTAAGTATAAATGTTATCATTTTTTACAGTAAGACCATCAGGGCATATCATATAATCTATAATTATAAAGTTATTATTATTAGGTATAAATATGCAAGAAGTCTTGTTATTTGTGAGGGGAAAAGAACCTTCTGAAAAATTTGGAGAAATAAGTATTTCACCACGCTGTTAAATTAATGCACTTTGATGTTTTGGTTTCAACAATATCAGCAAAGGTTATCAAATAAGTGTATCTTTTCAAATTGGCAAAAGTATATTATAAATGGAAGCGTATTACTTTGGTCTTATTAAAAAAAGCTTAACGATGAATGAAATTTAGAAATTTAAGTAATTGTGTATTTATTTTCTCTGATGTACCTCTAAGTTTATACCATTGCTTTATAAATTTATATTTCAACCTGAAAAGCAATAGTGCTAACCTTTTGTCCACCTTTATACAGCCCCATTTGAAAGTTTCAAGCATTTTGCTAATTAATATTAGTAGGTTGTTGTATTAATAACTTATAATACTAATGTAAATATACATATATATAGCAACATTGTCAAAATCGCTAAATCAGAACCTCTTATTTTAAAATAAAATTTTATAAAGCAGAAAACTGGCTTATAAGCAGGCTGTGAATTAACAGCTTCTTTCCATAGTACACATCTTTCTGAATTTTTTACATTTGATCTTGCACTGAGTTAAACAGAAGTTGAATGAGCATATCAAATAAGATTAGATGAAATCAAAATTAGCCTTGTATAGAAAAATTAAGCAAATTGCAACAGCTAGAGTGGCCTTCACAAATCAGGCTGGAAACAGTTCTTATTTTTATTGTTTTGCATGTACAACAGTGAAAAGAACAGAATTATGCTTATGTTTCACAGAGCATGTATTAAACATTTTTCTTTACAATATTTGAGAAATTAAGAAATAAACACTCATGGATACATGACACACTAGTTTGAGGAAAGGGTACAAGAGATAGGGGGTGTCCCACTGTTCAGTTTAAGCAGAAGAATCTTTAGATTTTAACAAGAAGTACCAGCAGGCTAAAAATGCAGCAGATGTGCAAACTGACTTTCTCATATCATCAAGAGGTTCTTGCAAACATTATGATGATTCAGAAAGGATAAGAGCAACATCACCAAGGCTATTCTCAGCAAGAGCAAGGAACAGTTTATCTTAGCTATGAATATCATTAAGAAGTGAAAAGAACTTCTAAACCCCATGCTCCCTCTCAGAGAAGGCAGTTCCATAAGCATGAAATGAAAAAGCAGAAAATGTTGAAGCATTAATTGATTCAGGAGCAGTAGAAAGCGTTTGTTAACACTTCCCTGATTCATAAATTAAACATTCCCAAGATTCCAATAAAATTTAAACCCAACATAATATTGGTCAATGTTCAACTGACCTATGCCGGCATCACACACCACATTTAGCATTAATGTGCAAGATGAAAATCTCACTTTCCGTATAATCAATGCACCTATTCCACAACTAATTTTAGGAAACCTCTGTCTTAAAATTCCTAACCCCAAAATAGATTGATTACAAAATGTATTGTTGCTTGATATTCTACATCTTATATTACATTGTTGCACTGTCAACTTAATACCCAGTAATTATCAAAACTACGATTAATGTGTTCAGTAAGCAGAAATCTCTAGGATTACCACCACATAGGAAATACGAATGCGCCATTGAACAGTTATGTGACACGCTTACATAAAGGGAATATGTATGGCCTGTCTGAACTAAAAAAAGAAGCCATGGAGGATTATATGCAAAACAGTTTTATTAGACTGTCCAGCAGTCCTATATGAGAGTTGATTTTAAAGAGAAAAAGGATGGTGTATTGAGACAATGTATTAGTTCTTCTTACATATGTGCATTCTTTGATCTGAAGATTAACAAACATGGCTTTCCACTTCCCATTATCTTCTACCTTTCTTTTAGCAAAAGCATGAACGACAAAAATGTTTTTTGAATCCATAAACTCAGTAAAGATGTAACTGTACTGAGTGACTTTTTAACTTTGCAGAGTCATTAGTCAGAGGTCAAGACCTTAAAAACACAACAGCTAACATAATAAATCGATGCGCAAGATGGCGTCCATTATCATCAAATAAAATAGATGGCAAAAATAATATACTGTAACACAAACAAAACATAGTTTCATATGGAAAAAGTAATAATAGATGCATAATCTGTAGTAATAAAAAATAAATAAATAAAATTTAAGTTAGGTGCCATATCTCACAATTTTAGCAAGGAGGAGGAAATAGTGCAATATAACATTAGTAAAATTTCATACAACAAATGTGGATCAAAATGCTTTACAAGGAGTTAACAAATAAATTATAATTGCAAAGAAAAATGAAAAAATATATAAATAAAACAAAAATATAAAAATGATAAATATACTGTTCAAAAAATTAAAGGAACACTTTTTAATTAGAGTATAGCATCAAGTCAGTAAAACTTCTAGCATATTGATCTGGTCAGTTAAGTAGCAGAGGGTGTTGTTAATCAGCTTCAGCTGCTGTGGTGTTAATGAAATTAACAACAGATGCACTAGAGGGGAAACAATGAGATGACCCCCAAAACAGGAATGGTTTAACAGGTGGAGGCCACTGACATTTTTCCCTCCTCATCTTTTCTGACTGATTTATCACAAGTTTTGCATTTGGCTACAGTCAGTGTCACTCCTGGTAGCATGAGGCGATACCTGGACTCTACAGAGGTTGAACAGGTAGTCCAACTTTTCCAGGATGGCACATCAATACATACCATTGTCAGAAGGTTTGCTGTGTCTCCCAGAATAGTCTCAAGGGCATGATGAAAATTCAAGGAGACAGACAGTTACTCTAGGAGAGCTGGACAGGGCCATAGAAGGTCCTTAACCCATCAGCAGGATTGGTATCTGCTCCTTTGGGCAAGGAGGAACAGGATGAGCAGTGCCAAAGTCCTACAAAATAACCTCCAGCAGGCCACTGTTGTGAATGTCTCTGACCAAACAATCAGAAACAGACTTCATGAAGGTAGCCTGAGGGCCTGACGCCCTGTAGTGGGCCCTGTGCTCACTGCTCAGCACCGTGGAGCTTGATTGGCATTTGCCATAGAATACCAGAATTGGCAGGTTCACCACTACCGCCCTGTACTTTTCAAAGATGACAGCTGGTTCACCCTGAGCACATGTGACAGACGTGAAATGGTCTGGAGAAGCAGTGGAGAAGATTATGCTGCCTGTAACATCGTTCACCGGTTTGTGGTGGATTAGTGATGGGTTGGGGAGGCATATCCATGGAGGGGCGCTGACCTCTACAGGCTAGACAACGGCACCTTGACTGCCATTAGGTATTGGGATGAAATCCTTGGATCCATTGTCAGACCCTATGCTGGTGCAGTGGGTCCTGAGTTTCTCCTGGTGCATGACAGTGCCCGGCCTCATGTGGCGGGAGGATGAAGGAATTGATACCTTTGACTGGCCACCACACTCGCCTGACCTAAATCCAATAAAACACCTTTGGCACATTATGTTTCAATCTATTCGACATCGCCAGGTTGCACCTCAGACTGTTGAGGAGTTCAGTGATGTCCTGGTCCAGATCTGAGAAGAGATCCCCCGGGAAACCATCCATTGTCTCATTAGGAGCATACCCCAATATTTGTCAGGCATGGATACAAGCATGTGGTGGCCATACAAACTACTGGGTACAATTTAAAGTTGCTACAATGAAATTTCTCCAAAATGGACTAGCCTGCTGCATCATTTTTTCACTTTGATTTTCGGGGCGTTTTTGAATCCAACCCTCTGTACATTGACATGATTTTTTTCCCCATGTGTGATGTGTTTTCAAAGTGTTCCTTTTATTTTTTTTGAGCAGTTTACATAACAATATTTTTAAAATAAATCAAAATGTACACAATACAAATAAACTGAAAAGTAAAAAGAATGGTAGAGTCCTTAAGTGAGGACCTCCACCAGAGCCCTACAAAATGACCTCCGGCTGGCTAATGGTGTGCACACAGTCGCTATGTCAGACAGTTTTTTACTTATTTTCGGGAATTCCCTATAAATAAGAGTTCAGATTACTCCTAAAATGATTTAGGTGGACATCCTTTATTTAACAAATCCTGAATGGGCTCTGACATAAGAAGAGCCAGAGTATACAATGACAATGCCAACTACTAATAGAAAGTGCTGTTCTTATACATTATTTTGACAGGAATTACCTTGCATACTTAGTTCCAAGGACCAGTCCATTCCTGCCATTAATGTAAGGTACATCTGTAAAGTGACACTAGTTTTCTTTTCCAAATGAGTCCATCCATCCGTCCATTATCCAACACACTAATACCTAACTACAGGGTCACGGGGGTCTGCTGGAGCCAATCCCAGCCAACACAGGGAGCAAGGCAGGAAACAAACCCTGGGCAGGCTGCCAGCCCTCCGCAGGGCACACACACACACCCACCCACACACCAAGCACAAACTAGGGACAATTTAGGATCTAAGGATTTTAGTCTTTGGACTGTGGGAGGAAACCGGAGCACCCTGAGGAAACCCATGCAGACACGGGGAGAATATGCAAACTCCATGCAGGGAGGACCCAGGAAATGAACCCAAGTCTCCTTACTGTGAGGCAGCAGCGCTACCACTGCGCCACCATGCCACCATGCCACCCGGACTTGTAATGTGACTTTAGAAATTATTAACCTAAGTTACTATCCACAACAAAATAAGAAACATAATTATGGAATATTACGAGACTCTAGACAAATCAGAGTGAAATGAATATGAGGCTGATGCTGCACATTTCTTTAATTATGAAGAGGTCCCAAAAGTTGAGGCACTGTGTATAAAGGAGCTAAAAAACACTGTGGCTTTCTGATTTCAAGATGTTTAAAAGTCACAGATTCACTTGGCTACCTAGGAGAATTTTATAAAAAAAAGTTAATGCTAGCTATAAAGAGCCTAAAGAAAAAACAACTGTTTTTTTTTTGTTCTTTTTTTGGAGATGGTAGACGTCATCTCCATGCATGAAAATTACACATTCATCTTAAGGATGAAAATAATTAGGGAGGACCCGGAAAACGAACCCGGTATTTATGAAAATTCATTCACATTTCTGCTTTTATTTTTGAGTATTTAATGGCATGTCATTTTCATTTTTCATTGAAATCAGGGATACTGGAGCCTTCCTCAGCTAATATAGAGCACAAGGCAGGAACAAACCCTGAAAAGGGCACTAGTCTATTGCATGATGAACACACACCCACACACACACACCACAAACACATAAGGGGCCAATTTAGCATCACCAGTTCACCCTTTAGACAGTGAGAGGAAATGGGAGCACCCATAGAAAATCCACACAGACATGGGAGGAACATGGAAATGCCAAGTGAGGGGACCTGGGACATGAACAATGGTCTCCTTACTGTGAGGCAACAGTGCTACCACTGTGCCACCGGAATATTCAATGTTGAAGTTGAAATATCTTTTTTTTAATGAATTCATTTGATAGATGTACTGTATGACAGTTTATAGATCTTCATCTATATCCATTTTCTTTCTTGGAATCCTCCAACACTGCAGCTGCCATTTCCGTCTTCCACAATTTCTTCCATGCAGCTCCAGTAATCTTTCTTATTGCAAATTCCCTGCATACCCATCCATTCATTCTGCTGACTCCATCTCACACCTTCACTTGGGGACTGAGATAACACCACTTGCCCTTGCTTTCCAAACCACCATCAGCATATGAAAATGAGGATCCTTCCTGAGATCACCGGTGGCCACGTATCCAGGCCAATGGATTCAAGCAGTGGGGAAGATCTTTTAACTTTAGATAATTAATCATCTACCTCTGTCTTTCTAACTCTGTGTCTCTTTCTCTTTATCACTCACATGCACATCCCTGCATGGCTTCTCAGGATTGCTGTGTACCTTCTGACAGAATCTTTCCCCCAGATCCTTGAGGCCCGACTAAAATGCCACTTCTCTGGAAAATTGACAAACAGACCAATATTACTTTTTTATGCATGTATTTAGAATGTGGAAGTAAAACATGTTAAGGAGATTTGTGCAAAAATACCAACCCCTCATAGACAGTGATTAAGCCAGAATTTGAATACAGGACACAGGAAATTTAAAGCAGCAGCACTAACCAATGAGGCTCTCCATTTTGAAACACAATTCATATTAATAAACACTTACTTAAACCAGTACTTACTGTAAGCTCTACTTTATATGTCTCACTAGACTAAAAAGGGGTGTATCATGTAAATATAAATCTAGCAGAGGATTTGTTGATCTCAACCATGGTCCAACATAAATACTGTAATGCATGCACAGAGATAGGCAGAAAGACTCTTATGATGGAAGGTAAAACAGACATTTTGCAAGTAACAGAAATGGAATTGAGGAAACTGAAAATAAGTTATTGCTAGCCTAACAATAATGCTTCTTGCATTAAAATGGTTTATGAAGCAGAAATGTATATTTTTTATATTTTCTATGGTAAAATGGTTTCAATCACTATCATTGCAAATCTTTTTATCATTATGTCTATCTCTCATTTCTTGCAGCTTCATACACTAATTTTCTTTTCACTTGCAGTAGCTGATGTTTTGGTAGCTTTGTTCATGATGTCAATTTCATTAATTACACTAATTTAAACATACTGGTATTTTGGGGTTATTTACTGTTATGTGTATCAGTTCTTTGCCACTGTTTTGAGCATAGCTGTTATATTTAATCTGGTTTTAATATCAATTGATTGCTACATTGCCGACTTGCATCCCAGCAGCAGTCACCCACAGATCATCCCTTTTAATCAAAAGCCAAATCTCACAGATTTAATGGCCCTCCTCCTCGCTTCCCCTGTAATGCCCAGTTGATTGAGATCTATGCAGAGTGAACATCATGCAAAACCTCTACAACCAACCTCTATGAGCTCATCTTCTCCACCAGTTCCTGGTACTTTGCACATTTTTCTTGTTAGCTTCTTCCATACGTCTTTCCCAGGGTGCAATGAGTTCAAGCATAATGAGATGTTTTGTAAACTCAGAGATGCTGATCATATCTGACTGGAGTCATGTCATAAGAATATGTTGCAGAAACTTCAGCTGTTTGTCCAGGTCTACATGCAGCCGCAAGTTGCAGTTGAGGAAGCCCATCCTCATTTTTGATTGTGGGCAGGGTTTCTCTCCATCTTTCACAAAGGAGATCTTCTATATGGCATGATGGTACCTCCTGGATCGGATGGTAGTGGCTATACTCTTAGCAACTGCCCTAAGCACCTGGCCATGTAGTCAGCAGTAGCGGCCTTCCCCAAGGGCAGCTGTAACGGAGGTGTTCTAAGGATCCTCTTCCAGAGCACAGAGGACAGAAAGGTGTTTTCCTTGCCAACCTACAACCACCAGCGCTTTTTACCTTGGGCATGATTTTGCCACCTCCACTGCTTTCTCTGCCCTCCATTTTCACCCTGTCCTCACCACAATGCCCGCCGATGACACCTTCTGGTCACTGGAGTCCCTGTACTGAAGCCCACTGAATGGAAGCTGCATGATGTTACTGGACCCATACAGAACTGCACTGCTGAGGCTGCGGAGGACGCCCAGCCACCTGCGTAGAAAACCACTGGTCTCGTCTGTTACGGGAGATGGACGTCTGAAGCAGAGCTCCATTGCAGCGGCTTAATTTTTTCTCTTATTTCTTATTATCCTGAAGTATCCTGTATTTACCTAACCTAGGGAGTTTCTATTACAAAATATAAACATGAGTAACAAGAAAGGGGTCAGAAAGAAATAGAAAACAAAACTAAAACTTCACCCAAGTCTACACAGGTATCAGGCCCAAGTGCAAGTGCAAGGTACGGCCTTTCAGAGGCAGATCTGGAACAGGCAGGCAAAAGCACAAACTTTCCAGGACCCCGTTCCACTGCATCATCTCCAGTCAAGAGCAAAAATGGGAGCAAAGGTGCAAATGATGCAGGTCACGATAGCTCACCGATTCCAGAAGAACACTTGAAACTAGAGATGGCCTTACAGTCCGCGCATTCATCTATTCCTCGCGAGCCGGAAGTGTCTGCTGCAACGGGGGTTGCCACTTCACCCACATTGGCCACGACCACGGCCATAAGTGATCTCAAGAAAGACATTCAGAAAAATATGAACAAAGAAATAAATGGTTTGCTCAAGATGCAGCAGGATTATAAAAACTTGGAAAAACGCATATATAATCTTTTTAATGCAGTCTTTAAAGATATGTTGAGAAAAATTGAGGAACAGATTTAGGAAAATGTGTCTAAACTGAGAGAATCTGCCAATCAGCTGGACGACTTTCAGCAGACATTCACAGCTTAAATTGAAACAAAGGAACAATTGGCATCTAACTCTAATGGAAAAAGCTACAGCTGTGGATTCCGAATGCAGAAAACTCGGAGCCAGACTTGCGGCTCTGGAAGATGGATGCAGAAGGAATAATATCAGAATCGAAGGTCTACCCGAGAACCCTGAAAGTCCAAACCCAGTGAAATTCGTACCTGAACTATTCTCAAAAATAATTGGAGAGGACTTTATATCAGATACTGAGATAGCGGCAGCTTATAGCATATGTGGATCAAATAAGTTTAAACCTAGGACTTTAATTATTCGCTTCGAGAGATTACAATTTAAACTTAATGTAATGGCACTTCTCAGACACAAATAAGAGATGATATTTAAAAATAACCACATTCGTATTTTCCCTGATTTCTCACCCTCAACAGCTGATAAACGTGCAGCTTTTTACAAAATTAAACAATGGTTACGGAAAGCCGATATCAGATACAGCCTCCTGTATCCTGCCAAACTGAAAGTGGATATTCAAGACAAATATCACATCTTCTCCTCCAAGGAAGAAGCAGATAAGGAGTTAAGAATGCTGATCCCAACACTTTTTTGAAATACGAAAGTGAGTCGCATCCTGTCATGGTATGGCAAGAAGATATTACCTGCTGTCTGTTCTGCTTGTTTATGTTTTAATTACAATTACATGTATATGTGTGGAAGAAATTAAAGTAGTTCTTTCTTTTTTATTTTTGTTTTTTAACTATTCTAAAGGAGGCTGTTTAACATCATACCCTTGGTTTATTATTATTGTTGCATTAGGGTTTACTAAACTTATTCAGGGCCACTTTTTAACACCATTCCCTGGGTTTACTGTCTTAATATTTCAAGACTGTTGATGAGTATATTTTATGCTTATAGTATTAAGACTTTATCTGCAATAGATATCTCTACTTTCTAATCCTCAAATGCCGCTGCTGGGGGGCTTGTTTTGTTTTGGACGTGCTCTGTCTCTAGGTATGTCAGAGGACTGGGACTTGTGAAGTGGGGTCCAGACTCACGTGGGTAGGCGAAATGGGAGTGGGGTGGGGGTATAAGGGGGGGAGAGAAAGAGAGCAAGCAATATCTAATCTATCCTTTTAATCCTTATAATTATAACTTCCAACGTAACAATAGGCTGCATGGCAATAACTCATGGGAAAATTGGAAATTAAGGTTAAAGCAGTCTCACTTCCAGTTAAGACTACAAAATACAAAATGGCGTCAAAAATTCAGAATCAATGTATCCATGATGGGACAGTTAACTTTGTGAGCTGGAATGTTAAAGGCCTAAATTACGAATTAAAGAGGAAAAAAGTATTCTCTCACCTAATAGGTCTAAACACTAAAATAGTATTCTTACAGGAGATCCACTGATTAAGCAAAGATCAGTTCCGGCTGCAAAAAGACTGGACTGGCCAAATGTTCCATTTCAGCTTTACAAATAAAACTAGAGGTGTGGGAATTCTTATACATAGAACAGCCTCATTTGTAGCATCAGATGTAGTATCTGATCCTGAAGGGAGATATGTGATTTTCATGGACAACTTATTTAACCATAAAGAGATTTTGATAAATGTTTGCACACCCAATGTTGATGATAAGGAATTCATGCAAAATGTATTTGCATCTATTCCCAATATGAACACTCATAAACTTATAGCTGGATAGACTTCATTGAGATCAACTACCTCTACCTCATTCTAAACTTAACCCCAGGTGATATAAGGCCCTGAAGCTAAATTAGTACTGGCCAGCCCTGATGTTAAAAGTTAGGGTACAGTCTTTGTATTGAGACTGGGTATCCCTCATTCTATTCTAAATGTAACCATTAGGAGTAAGGGGGCCCTGATGTTAAGATATTAGGGTCCCAACCCTTAGGTTAGAAATGAGACTAATAGTTTCTATTTTTATATTCCTTGGTTTTACCAAATTAAAAATTGTTAGGGGTGGCAGCCCTAATTTAAGATGGTGGACGAATGGGAACTTAGAATTGGGAGCACTTAGGATGAGATGATAGAGATAGGGGCTGGTTATTTACTCCTTGTTTGTCTGGTTTGTGTGTAAAATGGAGTCCATTCTTAAAATAAATTTATTACTTTGGGCTCACAATTGTAAATAGAGGGCTGATAGGATAAATTGCGGCACTGTTATATGTTTGTATTTTTGGATTTTTGATGGCCATTGTAGTGTAGTGATACTGAATGCCTCTGGAGGCGAAATTAGGTGGTTGAATTAGGAACTTGTACATAATGGGTTTCGAATATTGATAATTAGCAATAAAATTGAAAACAAAAAATTCATTTGTGGTTATAAATATGGATAAAAGTGATGAATAGTGTAAATTCAATTGGTAGGCACTATTTGTAAAAACAAAATTAAAATTGTAAATTGCAAATTATAAAATGTAAAGGTTGAGGTTGAATTTGTAGAGGTTGATGATTAGATTATAGGTGGATAATTATGAAAGGTTGATTGAACCACAGTATTGAGCCTGATGGAATAAGGACCCCCCATAAAATAATTGATTTATGAATGGAAATAGTGTACCCATGCGTGTCGCACGGCTTCTATACCCTACCCTAAACCTGACCCTGCTATTGTCCCTTTCCATATTGGGGGTGAATTATTTTGTCTCTGTTTGTGTTTTTCTTCGAGTGAATAATTATTATCGAGCTGAATGCCTAAGGGAGGAGAGGGTACTGGTAATTTATTGGACTTTCTTTGGCCAGGTTAAAATTGTTTAACGAGATTCTATTAGTAAAAGTGGTAGATGACAGAGCGGAGTCCCATTAGATTTGTGAGGCAGAATTAGACCATTAGATGCTAAGCCAATTAATATTATGTAAATAAATTGATTGCAGTGCTTAAAACAATTTTTTTGTTTAATTGGTATTTTAATTATTTATTAACAGAAAGTGTTTGATTCTTTGGATTGTGGGTAGTCTAATTAACATCTGCTGTGACAGAATAGGGATATAAAGCTGTCCTTTCGCAGTATTTCTTAGTTCCTCTGAAGAAAGGACATAAGAGTCCTGAACCGTCATCCTCTCCCTGAGCTATAGCCCAGACAAGTGCAAACACGGGACCCCTTTTCTACACTGCGGCAAACTAATATTAAGGCGCGACCTTTTTTGCACGTATACGATTATGAGTTCGTCAGCTCGGATTATGAAGACACGCACAGGAGTGGAGGACTAAAAGTGCCATCACAGCCGATTAATGGCAGGGACGTCTCACCAGTCTACACAAGACCCACCACGACTGTCCCAAAAAGGCGCTCATATCGTCAGCGAACACATCTCTCTATACTATATAAAAGAAAAAGGCAACTTTCCTTTCTTTACACCTTTTTTCCTTTTATCCCAAACCAAAGCCTTTCTCTCTTCACACTGCAGAGGACACAAAACTAATTCTCTTTAATTGCTGGTAATGCCGGTAAGGCACATTACCAGAGGCAGAAATTTGGACGTTCACATAGAAAATGTAATTTCTATACCACAGCCGTCGTGTAGCGCCTTTCAAAAGGGATCAACTACCGAGAGATGATCCATATACATTTTAGCTGCTGTTAGTATTACTTACCTGTTCTGTTACAACGTCTTTAAAATGTAGTTTACCCGCAACCACTCCAGTAGTGCTCAATGTACCTGTACTTCTTAAAAAAGTAGATGTTTTACTGTTTTACGTTAATGTTTTACTGTTTAATAACTTATAGACTACGTTTTATTATTTTTCCCTTGCACTCAGTGACCAAAGCTATACACACACATATAGACACATACATATATATACACATATATATACCTGTGTGTATGTTTGCATGTATGTGTATATATATATATAGACACACACACACTTATCTACATTATATATATATACACACACACACAAACATACATACATACACACACACATATATATATAATTTGTGTGTGTGTATGTATGTATGTATGTATGTATGTGTGTGTGTGTGTATATATGATGTAGATAGGTATGTGTATATATGTGTATATGTAGATATGTATATAGATATGAAGATATGTATGTGTATGTATATGTATATAATATATATACATATATATGTAGACTCAAACCCATTATGACAGCAACAATCCAAGCTGTGAGAAAACAGTAAAAAGGCAGACGTCGTGGTACATTTTCTGATGCAGCTACCAAAAACAACTTTGTGACGCTGCCGCCAAATACACAAAACAATTACTTTGACAATCATGTTACGTTATTTTTAAAATGTTTCCTTTTCTTTTTCATAACTTCTTTAACACACGACATCGCTGCAAAGTGCGGGTATTTTGCTATATATATATATACTATATATATGACAGCAACACTCATAACAGTGACAAAACAATTACGTTGACAATCATGTTACGTTATTTTCAAAATGTTTCCTTTTCTTTTTCTTTGCTTCTTTAACACACTACTTCTCCACTGCGAAGCACGGGTATTTTGCTAGTTTCTCAATATGCAGATGATATGGTTTTGTACATGTCAGACCCACAAAGTACTGTGCCTGCTGTCTTAACAGCACTTACAGAATTTCAAAAGATCTCTGGTCTCAGAATTAATTTGAATAAAAGTGTGTTCTTTCCAGTGAATTCTCAAGCATACAATATTAGATTGGACACCTTCCCTTTTATTATTGCAGATCAGTTTAAATACCTAGGAGTAAATGTCACAAGTAAACATAAAACTCTTTTTCAACAATATTTCACTGTCTGTTTGAAAAAATTTAAGCAAGACTTGCATAGATGGTCAACCCTCCATCTCACTCTAGCTGAAAGAATTAACGTTAAGATGAATAGCCTTCCTAAGCTTCTTTTTTATTTTCAAAATATTTTCAATAAATCATTCTTTAAGCAATTAGATTCAGCCATAACCTCATTTATTTGGAACCTAAAACATCCACGTATCCAAAGAGCGACTCTACAATGACCTAAGACAGAAGGTAGCATGGCTCTACCTAATTTTCAGTTTTATTACAGGGCAGCAAACATACAAGCTATAAAAACCTGGACACAAATAGATGAACATACACAGGCTTGGTCCGCAATAGAAATAAAATCCTGCAGTACTTCTCTATATTCCCTGCTTTGTGCCCCAATAAATGCAAGTTATCGCCAATATACTAATAACCCAATTGTGCTTCATTCACTCGGAATATGGAACCAATGTAGAAACCATTTTAAGATGGAGAATCTTTTATCTGTGGCACCTATGCATGAGAATCACCTTTTTCAACCCTCGCAAACATATACAGCTTTTAATATCTGGAAAACATTTGGGATTAAATTGCTTAGAGATCTTTATATAGACAACATCTTTGCATCCTATGAACAATTACATTCCAAATTAAATTTTCCAACAACACATTTCTTTCACTATCTTCAAATCAGAAACTTTGTCAAACAGAACCTGCCCGATTTTCCTCATCCCCCACCTTCCTCTATGCTGGAAAAAATATTGCTCAGTCTCAAGGACTCAGACAGCATTTCTGCAATATATAAAATTATTTTACAGTTCCTCCTTTTCAAAGATCCAAGAGGACAATGGGAAAAGGATCTCTCACTCAACATATCAGAAAAGGAGTGGAAGGTAGCAATGCAGAGAATTCATTTCAGCTCTATATGCACAAAGCATACACTTATTCAACTCAAAATTATATATCGAGCACATCTGTCTCGCTTGAAATTGTCCAAAATGTTTCCAGGGCAAGATCCAACCTGTGAACGCTGCAATCAAGCTCCAGCCTCACTGGGTCACATGTTTTGGGCCTGCACCAAATTAACATCATTCTGGACAAAATTTTTTAAGTGCCTTTCAGACAGGCTGGGTGTCACAATACCTCCTAATCCACTAACAGCTGTGTTTGGTGTACTTCCAGATGGGTTTAAAGTGGAGAAGGATAAACAGTGATTGCCTTTGCTACACTATTGGCACACAGACTTATTTTGCTAAACTGGAAGAATCCTAACTCTCCTCTTTTAAGTCAATGGGTAACTGATGTTTTATATTATTTGAAATTGGAAAAAATCAAATTCTCACTTAGACAATCTGTGCAAAACGTTTTCAAAACCTGGCAGGATCTAATCAATAATATTTTAGATTAAGCTCTTAAAGCACTGAGGAAGTAGATTCTCTCCCCATTTCGTTTTCTTCTCCATTAATCTGTATCCACCTAATAAACTCATCAATTTATTCATTTTTATTATTTTTAAGTTTTAGTCCGTTGGCCATGCTCTCTTTCTCAGGGGTGGGGGTTGATTTATTTTCATTCCTATTTTTTTGTAAAAATTGATCTATTTGTATGGAATGATTACAATAAAATCGTTAAAAAATGAAAACCACTTATCTTGCTTTTGAGGGATTCAACTGAATCACTTTCACTACTGTGGGTTTCTCTAGGAGGCATGCTAAATGTTAACATCATAGTGACATTAATGTAATAAATAATTTTTAAATAATTAAGGGGATTTTTGTAATGGCACAGTGGCTTAGCAGTATTGTTGCTCTACTACAGTAAGAGACTAGGACTTACATCCCAAGTCCCCACGGGTTTCCTTCCACAGTCCAAAAGCATTCAGGTTAGGTGAATGGGTGGTGCTAAATTGGCTCTAATATGCTGTATATAGACTGACACCCTATTCAGGGGTGTGTTCCTGCTTCATGCCATGTGATTGGTGGAACAGGCTGTAGATTCCCAGTGACTCTCAGGACAACTAGGATTTGTTAAACAGAAATGGAATGGAGAGTTTTACAAACAAATTCTATTTACTCACAGGTTCTATTACAGTCAAAAATATTAAATGTTACAAGTAAAAGCATTCACAAATGAAATTTTGGATAGTTAACTTCAAGCAGGCTTTTGTTTAACATTTATCAATCGGAGCTTATCAACCTACTATTTCACGTATTTGCATCCAAAACTCAAGAGTTATAAATCAATCAGTTTTCTAAAGATTTGTTTTATGGTTTCAGTCTTATTACACTTGCAGTTAAAGTAGCTTCTCTGAAGGACAGAGTGTAACGTCACCTGCTTAAAAAAATGAAAAATGATTCAGATTTTTTTTTCTTATCAAAGAAGTGTGGATAAAACTCTTCATTGACTTAATACATTTTTTCAGACAAATATAAAAGCGGGTGATTATAATTTCTAAGAGAATATGTAAAAACATTATTAAGAGTAATCTATAGGTGTTTGTGAGCAGCACAGGGTGCAGTGGTAGTCCTTGCAGTAAGGAGACCAGGGATTGCATCCTGGGTCCTACCGTTTGGAGTTTGCTTGTTCTCCCCCATGTCTGCATATGGTGCTCCTGTTTCCTCCCACAGTCCAAAGACATGCGGGTTAGATGAACTGGCAATCCTAAATTAGCCCTAATGTGTGATTGGGGAGGGTGAGTGTGTTTGCCTGCATTGAACTGGCACCCTCTCCAAGGTTTGTTTCCTGCCTTGTGCCCTATGCTAGTTGGGATAGTCTCCAGCAGACCTCTGCAACACTGTTCAGGAGAAAGCAGGTTAGAAAATCACTGACTGACATAGGTGTTTGTGGATGTGATTTATATTTTGCTTTATTTAGATTACTGATTTTAGTTTTAGTAAATACTTCCATCAAATGTACCATATGTGTTTAAAATAACAGTTAAAAAAGAACATTTAAAATGTATCCAGGCATCCAGTGGCATTGTGTTCTTTTTTCTTTTTTGTTGGCATCACATACAAATAAAAAGCTACAGAATGATGCATTGTTAATTTTAAGAGATCCCTCATGGAGTTATTCTAGTTATAAAATAAGGAGAAAAAAATAAATGAAGTGTTAGGGTTCCACAAATTACCCTATTGAATGGCTGTTTTTATTTGGTAAATGCAAATAAAATGAAACGTTGGATTTATCACTAGTTGACAGTTAGGCTTCCTGCAGCCTGTCAAAAAGAGTCACTTCCTGTGAGTTCTCTTGGCCTGAATGACATCAGACTTCCTTTGGCAATGGAAGATGTAGCAGAGAAAGTGGAAGAGAAAGGGTTGGCATCTTGAAAAGGGAAGTGATATCAGTAGTCTTCAGGAATGTTCTCCTCTCCTCTAGGGAAAATGGAAACTGTGTTAAAGGCAGTTTCAACATACAAATCCTTCCATAGTTTGTTTAGATGAAACCAAAACCATGTAGCACACCTGATGATAATGTGCTTGGTATAAGGTCCCCATTTAGCTCACTACCCACAGAAGAAGTGGACCAGGAGGAGGGGCTGTGCACTTGACTTAACACATCTGGTGTGATTTAAATCTTATGAATGACTACCGAGAAACAATACCCCTGTAAGACAGGCAACCAGGGAAATCATTCATAGATTACTCTTGTTATGAATAACAATTCTTTGTAGAGGAGCATGAGAGTGAATTCCTGGCTCAATTCCTGGCTCAGTTTCATGACAGCCCATTTAATTACAAATGCCACCTGCTTAACTGCAGTATTCCTGGTTTCTCTGTAAAACTTTTTCCACCTTGGGTACAATACAGGATGTTCAACACCACTGTCATTTGGCCTTAACATAGCACTAAGAACGGTTTTAGAAACATCCATCTGTAGAAGGAATAGAACAGAGAAGTTAGGTGCAATAAGTACGGATACTGACAAATGAGACTGCTTTAGGTCACTGAATGCTGTTTGTACTGTAGATTTACAGACCATGTGATGGTTTCAGTTCAGATTATTTTAATGTGCAACTCATTCATAAAAACTGGGTACAAACCTCTGATAGTACCCAGTTAACCCTAGAAAAGCTTAAACTTGTCTTTTTGTCTTTGGCCAGGGCTATGCTTGGATGGTATCTCATGTGGTCCTCTAGATTTTTACTTGGTGTAAATGCATTTCCCAGGTGCTTCAAAAGATGATAACATCACCAAGATAGGCAGCACTAAAGCCATAAAGAGGATGTAGCAGTCTATCAACCAGACACTGGAAAATCACTGTGACCAAGAAGCATTGGCAAATCCCTCTAGCCCCTGAAACTAGAGAGAATACCTTTACTGGTCAGTGGCAGTATCGTTTCTTACCCTTTGGGCTAAATGCTCCTTGGTCATATTTAATGCTGTGAGGATAAGTGACTTGCCTAATTTTCCAATAAAATTGTCTACCTTTGGCATTGAATAGGCACCAAAACAAGACACTTACTTCATCCATTGGAAGTCATTGCAGAAGCATCACATCCCATCAGGTTTGGATATGAGTACAATGAGTCTTCAGGTTGGTTCTTCCCAGTTTGGTTTTGACATTACTTACTTGCACAATCACAACTGAGCTCTTAGGACAGATTTTAGCATGTCCCCAGAATTGAGTGTTTCCATAAAAGTGCAAGAGTATTTTCCCTGTTTGGAGTTGCATCTGCTCAGTCCTTCCGGGGTTTAAGTAGGTTTACATGGTAAACTCTTTCAGGTGGTATCTAATATGTTTGTTTTATCATGTAATCTATGAGTCACTTATGCTCTAGAATCTCATAGGGACCTTGCAAGTGTGCTAAAAATCTGTATTGTAAGGTGGGAGTTAACAGCTGGACATGACTAGAATTCACAAATGTGGCTGGACACATTATAAATGATCTCACAATTGCACATTATGTTCTAGAATATTTACAGGTTGATCATTTTGTTTTTCCCATGTCCCTTTGACTAAATACGAAACACTCCTTGGCTGTCTCCCATATAGCAGCTTGAATGGGGAAGAGCCCCTGGAGGCTTGTGGAGCCTCACAATAAACGAAACGCAAGTACGGTTCCAGTTCTCTAACCAGCTTTTTTAACATCTGTGTGTGAATCTGTCACACACACTTCCTTCAGCGAAACAGCAGGGCTTGCAGAGCTTGCCAAGGTATTGTGCAAAGTTCTGTTTGTGATTATGTTTTTTGATGGTCTTTATATAAAAAAATCTTTATATGTTAGTTATATAAAAGCCAGATTGAATGCTAGTTACCTATTTACCTTTATTTATTTACTCATCTTCCTACAAGTTAAAGTAACAAAGAGATATGTTTTATTCTATAATAGTAATAATAGTAGCAGGTCACTACTCAAAATGTTAAAAACAGAAAGGACCTGGGATCGAACCTGCAACCTCTTGACTCTGAGGCAGCAATTATTGACGCTGCACCAGCCAAGTCTCTGTCGTATGCTAACCCAATTGCTTTTTATTTTGGTTATATTCCTGAATAAAAGCACACTTATTTTGTTATACCTGTACCGTTTGTGAAAGTGTTTATTTGATATTTGGACTTTAGTCTTCACACATTGTACACTTCACGTCAACATTTTATCATTAGTACTATAACAGGAAAAAAATGTCTGTTTTAGTCATGTGTTCAACATTTCTTGCCTTGTAAAAACAAAGACACTGAAGAAGAGGTGCGAAGGAATTTAAGGTGGCCCGGCATTACAATGTTTTTCATAGGCTTCAGGGATTCTCGTGTTAAGCCAAACCCTGAAAGTATGCCTGTGTGGGTTTGATTAACCTATGTTTTATATAAGGTACTTCTTCATTCAGCTTTAATATAACTATCATGTTCTATGATCATTGCCTATGGCAGAAGCAGGATGCACGACCACTGGTAGACATCTGCACTCCCCATGAAACAAAATGACACAATTTGCCAGTGGATAAGCCCAATTATCTCAATGTATACAGCTAAGGGTGGTGTTTATTTAATAGCTGTTTCAAATCAATGAATTAGTGAGCGACAGCAATGGTGTTCCTGCCAGAATCAGTAACTACCATATTATTGTACCCGTTTACAGTGCCATGATTAATGCAGCAGGAAATGTTTTCAAGGTTTTAGTCATTGAATACTTAGATAAATGGAATACTGTCTGTGAAATCAACAAATTCATAGTGCTTTATGCAGCTGATGTGATCACTGTGTTTAGGGTCATGACCTACAAGTTAAAAATTAACTAGTGGAAAAGATTTATTAATGTTTTATTTTCTGCTTTAATTCCAAATGTTGTCACAATCAGTGATGAAAGACTCCAACATTACACAGTGACTAAAACAAGGAAAAATGTAAAATAAAAAATAAGAAAAAATAAATAAATACATACATACATACATTGAAGATTTGGGACTTGTGCTCAGTGTACTAGAGAATTTGGGTCAGGGAAACTAAACTGCAAACAAAACACTCATCTCAAAAAACTGTAAAAATTAAAATTGTCCCAACAAATTTGTTTTAGAATGTTTTGCCTGTTTTTTTTGTTTTGGTTTTTAGACCTGTCCTTGCCTTACTCCTAATAACGTTAAGTTAAAAAAAAATGTAATTTATTTTATTTAAAAGGACAGCATGGTACAGAGGAGCTTCTGAAGACTCTTATTATAAACAGCATTCACACAGGATTCATCCACTAATTCTACATTCCTTTAATTTAAAAATGTTGCACTATTAGAATAAATCTCTTGTTAAATCATCCTGCAGCAGAGTCTTGGTGACCAACAATTTTTCTTTTCTGAAATAAACAAAACATTCATCAACGTTTACATCCAATCTAATTAAACCTGAATATCTTCTGCAAATTTTACTCAAGGGATTTTAAGGGATCAGTCTGCTGCAAGCAGTAACCAAAGGGACCACACCCTGCTGATACTTTAAATATCTAGCATCTCTTTTCTTTCTTATAGAAATCAGGATGTTCTACAAGACAACAAATGTAAAATTGAAATAATGAAGCATGATAGTCTTTGTTATCCAAACAACAACGCTTCTTGCCTTAAAGGTTTTCTGGAGACCAAATACTACTTTGGACTTTATATTTTGTCAGCTCTTATTACTGTGCTCACAGTATCTGGAAATCTATTTGTGATCATTTCTATCTGTCATTTCAGACAGCTTCATACTCCAACAAACATCAATGTAGTTTCATTGGCAGTTATTGATTTTTTAACTGGGTTGATTGTAATGCCGTTTCAGTTTTCCAATGCCATTGAATACTGTTGGTATTTTGGTGATACAATGTGCACTTGTTTTAATGGATTTTATCTATTCTTAACTTCAGCATCTGTTAGCAACCTGGTTTCCATTTCAGTAGATCGCTATCTTGCTGTCTGTAACCCTTTCTTTTATAATGCTAGAGTAACAGAATCTAGAACTTTATTTTATGTGTTACTAAGTTGGCTTTTATCTCTTTGGTACATTTTAGCTTATATGCATAGTGAAGGAAATTACATTAGAAGAGACTGTGTAGGTGACTGTTTGTTTGTTTACACTGCAACATGGGGCTTAGCAGATCTTTTATGTACATTTATTCTGCCTTTCTCTGTCATGACTTGTTTATACACAAGGATAATCATGGTAGCTCGTAGACATGCTAGAGCTATCAATTCTGTAATACAAAAAGATGACAAAACAAAACAAAGCAAAAACAGCAAACTATCCAAGTCGGAGAGAAAAGCTGCCAAGACGTTAGGAATAGTAGTGGCTACATTCATGTTATGCTGGATGCCATCACTTCTGATGAGTGTATTATATGAATATGTGACTTTAACAAGTAATATTATTTATGATATATACTGTGGATTTGGCTTGTTAAGCATAATAAATTCTGGTTTAAATCCTATTATTTATGCGTTGTTTTATCCTTGGTTTAGAAAATCACTTAAAATTATAATATGTTTAAAAATATTTAGTCCAGGAACTTCAATTATGAATTTATTTCCTGATGACTTCCACTAAAACAAAGTACTGTAAATACAAAAACATAAGGATGCAAGGAATATACTGTATTTGTGGTATATGATAACAAATTAACAGCTCAGGCAGTTTATACTTAACATTTTGAAAGTGAGCTCTTGTATTTAAGTGTCTCCCTGAGCAGACAAATCAAACTTTGCTTATGATTAAATCTCCTGCTGTAATTTTACTGTTTTCCAAGTCGTCTTTTAGTTTTATTAAGTATAAATGTTATCATTTTTTTTACAGTAAGACCATCAGGGCCTATCAAAAAATCTATGATTATAAAGTTAAATATTATTGGGTATAATTATGCAAGCAGTTCTGTTATTATTTGTGAGGGGAAAACAACTTTTTGAAAAATTTGAAGAAATAAGTATTTCACCACGCTGTTAAATTAATGTACTTCGATGTTTTTATTTCAACAATATCAGCAAAGTTTATCAAATAAGTGTATCTTTCCAAATTGGCAAAAGTATAAATGAAAGCGTATTACTTTGGTCTTAGAAAAAAACGCTGAACGGTAAATGAAATTTAGAAATTTAAGTAATTGTTTATTATAATATTTCACACATTTAGATGTAATTATGGAATTTGTAAATAAATTGAAATAGTATTTCCAAAACTGTTAATTTATTTTCTCTGATGTACCTCTAGGTGTATGCCATTGCTTTATAAATTTATATTTAACATTTTTTTCATATACTAATTTTTTTCAGAATCTTCTTCTGTTCGATATTAAGTTAAGAAACCTGAAAAGCAACAGTGCTAACTTATTTGTCCACCTTTATACCGCCCCATTTGAAAGTTTCAAGTATTTTGTTGTTAATAAAAAAAAATTGAAACATAGCCACATTCAAAAATTGGGTCGATAGATTAACAGTTTTATTCTTGTTTCCAAGGACTCTTAATGGTGTATTTTATTGTTGCACTGAATCCAGAGCAGAAATTAATCTATTAATGTAAAGTCTAATTCAATGTATCCTTGCATAACATGCTACAGGGACTGAGAAAGCTTTGCAGAATTACTAAGAGACTGGAAATAATAATAATCATTATTAATACTAGTAGGTAGTATTAATAACTTGTAATAGTAATGTAAATATACATTTATATAGCAAAATTGTCAAAACTGCAAAATCAGAACCTCCTATTTTAAAATAAAACATTATAAACGGCTTATAAGCAGGCTGTGAATTAACAGCTTCTTTCCATAGTACAATTCTTTCTGAATTTTTTACTTTTGATCCTGCACTGAGTTAAATAAATGTTAAATGAGCATGTCAAATAAGATTAGATGAAATCAAAATTAGCCTTGTATTGAAAAATGAAGCAAATTGCAGCAGCTACAGTGGCCTTCACAAATCAGACTGAAAACAGTCCTTATTTTTAATATTTTCCATGTACAACAGTGAAAAGAACAAAATTATGCTTATGTTTCACAGAGCATGTATTAAACATTCAATATTTGAGGAATTAAGAAATAAACACTCATGGATACATGACACACTAGTTTGAGGAAAGGGTACAAGAGATACGGGGTGTCAAGACGAACATAAAGTCCCTCTGTTCAGTTTAAGCATTAGAATCTTCAGATTTCAACAAGACGTACCAGCATGCTAAAAAGGCAGCAGATGTGCAAACTGACTTTCCCATATCATCAAGAGGTTTTTGAAAACTTCATGATTGTTCAGAAAGAATAACAACAACATCACCAAGGCTATTCTCAGCAAGAGTAAGGAACAGTTGATCTTAGCCATGAATATCATTAAGAAGTAAAAAGAACTTCTAAACCCATGTTCCCTCCCAGAGAAGGCAGTTGCAGAAGCAGTGGATGTGGATGAGGTCATTGATGTGATTAAAACTGATATAATGGATGGATGAACTCTTCTTCTACTAAATCTTCTAATACTAAATGCCTTTAACACTGAGTTTGTTTTTTGACTAAGTTACCCTTTCAAGGTGGGGATGGTGCCTCATAACTGCCTGACTGGCTTGGTGGCCTCATTTTTAAGATCACTGCAAAGGTGAATGTATTCTCATTAACCCTTGTGTGGTATTTATTATTATTTTTTGTTATTCAGCTGGTATTCATGAATCTAGTACATTCACAGTGTGCTGGGGTTTTTAAAATAAGAAAAACATAATGTTATATGTCAAAATACAGATGTTGACAATACAGTCAGTAAATATGTTTAATATTTACTATTAGGCTCTGCTAGGCATAATTCTCAATGAAAGTGCTGTTCAATTCTTGTTATAAAAATTGATTTTTGTGTAGAAAGTAATAATAATTAGACATATATAAATGAAAGTCGTGTGTGTGTATGAAGCAGTCCACTCTGCTCATGCTCAACTATAGCCACTAGATGGTGGATGCATGCACTTTTAAATCTTTTCAGTGTTTGCTTGCTGCCACTCAACAACGATTTTGTGCTAATGGCACAGATGAAGAGAAAATGTCGAAACAAAGCAAACACTGCGGCTCAACAACATGCAAGTGAAACACCTCAGCAATGGAGTGCAAGGCTTGAAGCTTTCACTAAAAACATTGTATATCTGGAAGTATTTTCTCGAGACAGATTAAGATTAATAGGGCTCATATGCCAGTGGTATGGTTAAGATATGGTATCACCAGTGTCTTGTTACGAAAGTCTTTGAGGCAGCAAGCACAGGTGGGTCCACGTTATCTACCATGGGTAATTCTTAAGAGATAGCTGATGCCTCTTCAAGTTCACAAATATAGTAAAATTGCTAGGGAGTCTTCTGGTTGTTTTTTGTCCTGAAGACTACACGCAGCTAGTTAAGATATAAGTGGAATATATCATTAATATTGAACAAATATAAATGAGACCAAGTTTACAGAGCTATTGATGTTTATTGTTTTGAACTGTACAAATTGAAAGAACATACACGGTTATATTGAAATAATACAATTAGCCTGATTGAACTCAAATTTATAGCATCTATGCACCACAAGAAAGGCAAACTTTCAAAGTGTGTTCCTTGCAAATGTATTTTTGCACTTGAAGCATGTAAACTGGGTCTTTCTGTCCTTCTTGGTGTGATGAAGCGGGTTCTGCTCCATTATCCCTTCCGCTATTCGGGAGCCCTTGAACCCAACACCATTGATAGTTATAACCGAGATGAGCTAGACAGTGAGGCAATAACACTGGAGCAAGGGGATGATGAAAAAAAGTGCAAAGTGCTTTTATTTATAACAACAACAAAACAAAGACAAAGTGTTCAAATAAATAATGCAGTCCAACCAATAAATAAGTAATCCATTAAAACAGTGAGAATCATGGATGTTATAAAATATACAAAAACAATCCTTTAAAAACGAGGTTAAGGTTAAAACGTTGCTGGAAACAGTCCTTAAAAACAATGGCAAGTCCGGTGCTTCTTTTACTCTAGCGTCTCACCTGCTTCACCTGTTTGGGATCTGCAGCAGGTGAGACGCTCTCTCTGCAGCTGACCTTCTCTCACTCACACAGGTCCGGAGGCCGACCAATCCTGGCACGCACTCATCCCAGGCCTGAGACTTGGAGTCCTTGCCAACCAGGACGCTCACAACAAGGACTTCTCAGCCAAGTCTCCTGACTCTCGCTTTCTTCAACGGCGAGTCACCTTTCTTGCTAGTCACTCCCGCTCTTCTTCAAATGCTCAGCGGGAGCGACTACAATCAACTGCCCTAAGTGCTAGCTAAACACCTCTCTAGTGCCCACCGTCCAGCTGCACTTGAGCCTACTCACTCGCTCGCCTTTGCACTCTCTCTCTCACCGGCTTTCTCCTGCTCTGTGCTCTCCAGCAACCTCTGTCTTTATTTCCTCTCATTTTCCAATCCCCTCCTAGCCGACTCGCGATTCTATATATGCTGAGAGGGCATAGCGGCTGCAGCACATTAGCAACCCCAGGAACAATCACCAATGTAGGCAGTCCCTCACCTGTGCACTAGGTGAGAAACGCCCACACTGCAGATCGCCCTGAGATCCGCTACAGCCGCCACTCCCCCCTGCTAAGCCACAAGCGTGGTGATTTATTTAAAAAACTGGCCTTTGCGGAAAGAGCTGTGGACACATAACACCACACTTGGGTCCACACACATTACAGTGTTTTTTCTTGCAGTGACTGGTAGCAACATAGAATGATGAAAACTCTAGTTAGTTGTGAAAGTCTACTAACATCTCTAACTGTCTGTATTCCTCACACAAATATATATATATATATATATATATTGTCACAGACAGCTGGGGTTTTGACCCGGCCGGGACGCCTAAAAGGACCAGAAGGTGGCATGAATAGCTTCTGGGCCACAAGGGGGCAACCGCCCTGTAGCAGGAGAGGACCACGGGAAAAGAGAGAAAAGTTTGTAACTCATTGGGACCTGTGGCCACCACCAGAGGGCATTGTAAACCTCATGTGACCCGGAAATAGTTACTTCCGCCACACTCGGCAAGATGGCAGAGGAACCTGCCAGGGACGCCCGGAGTGCTTCCGGTGCAAAGGGCAGCACTTCTGCCACACCAGGAAGTGCTGCCGGAAGTTCGTCATCAGCCACCTGGAGCAAATCTGGGCGGGAAATAAAAGGCGCCGCCTCCTAACAGTCGGGGAGCTTGAGTTGGGAATAGGAGCAGGGCGGAGCTCCCAGGAGGAGATTGCCAGCTAAAAGACTGAAGAAAAGAAGGTTTATTGAGGTGATTTATTTGCTATATGCATTGTGTGTGGTTTGGGACTTTAATCCTGTATTTGGAGGTGACAAATAAACGTGTGACTTTTTATAAAGATGTGGTTTCCGACTGGTGGTGTCTGGGCAAGTCTCACAATATATATATATATATATATATATATATATATATATATATATATATATATATATACACAGTGATACCTTGAGATATGAGTTTAATTCATTCCGTGACCAAGCTCGTAAGTCAAAATGCTCGTATCTCAAATCAATTTTTCCTACGCCGTGTAATCAGCCGACAGGGAGTGGGGCAGAGGGTCAAGAGAGTGAGGCAGAAACTCCCGGATCGTCATGGGCTGCTACGTCATCTACCAGTGCCCGGCAGCGCAGGAGGAATCTCCGCCCCTTGAGGTCAGACCGGACCCGCTCTCTGAGTTGCACTTTCAGTTTAGAGCGACGCCTGCTTCTTTCAAGAGAGAACAGTGGAATGACAACTCTCTGAAACATGCAAAGAATGCAGTGGTTCTCGTCAACGGCCAACGCACGCATCAGCCCATGCCACAGGGACCTCGCTTCGTCATTGAAAATGACTTGTTATATCGGATCGCCGAGCATGAGGGGAAGGATCGGAAGTTGCTGCTAGTCCTGTGAATCTACCGGCGACAGGTCTGCAAGTTAGCACACTCCCACCTTCTTGGGGGCCATCTCGGCTCTGACAAAACACTAGAGCGAATCAAGCTCTGTTTTTTTTTGGCCAGGGATTAATAAGGAGGTTCGCCGTTTTTGCATTTCCTGTCCGTGTGTCAACTGTGACAAATTCCCAGGAGGGACCACGCTCCTCTTGTCCCCCTCCCCCTGATTGATGTCCCTTTTGACCGGATTGGGGTCGACATAGTAGGACCCTTAGAACCCTCAGCCCGAGGACATAAATATATACTCGTCCTTGTGGATTATGCGACCTGACACCCTGAGGCTGTTCCTTTGCGCTCGGCTACTTCCAAAACAATCGTACAGGAACTAGTAGGAGTTGGCATCCCTAGAGAAGTCCTAACGGACCAAGGGACGCCTTTTACCTTGGAAACATTCAAGGAGACTGCCAAGTTACTGAAGATAAAGCACTTAAAAACCGTGGTGTATCATCCTCAAACCGATGGCTTAGTGGAGAGATTCAATTAGACTCTCAAGCAGATGCTTCGTAGGTGGTCAAAAGAGGATGGGAGGAATTAGGATCAACTCCTCCCCCTCGTCCTCTTTGCCTACCGGGAAGTTCCCCAAGCCTCTACCGGCTTCTCACCGTTTGAGTTGTTATACGAACGACAGCCCCGGGGTATATTAGATATCTTAAAAGAGTGCTGGGAAGGAGAGGCACTTCCTTCGACAAATATTCTGGAATATATTGCCCAGTTGCGCGATAGATTTGATACAATTAGACCCATTCTAAAGAGTTATATGGAAGAGGCACAAGCAGCACAGGCCCGCCTTTATGACCATGGCATGACTCTCTAGGAGTTCCGGCCAGGGGATCGCGTCATGGTGTTGGTGCCCACTTCTCACCCCAAGTTGCTCGCTCATTGGCTGGGCCGTTATGAAATTAAGGAGAGAAAGGGATTGGTCGACTATTTGGTGAAACAACCCAATCATCGACCAAGCGAGCGGGTGTATCATGTGAACCTGCTGAAACCATGGAAGTAGAGGGACCCCGATCCCTCCTCCAGTCAACCCCGCTCACTCTTTGCTCAAAATAGTTCCCTTAATTTCGGCGAGCAGTTATCTCCCAGGCAGAGGCAGGAGCCGGAAGCAGCTATCTGCTCCGAACCAGAGGTGGTGAGTGAACAACCCGGCCGGACCTCTCTGGTTGCGCATGACATATTGACTGGGCCGGGGGTGATCGTCCGAGAGCGGCCCTATAGACTCCCGGAGGCAAAGAAAGCTGAGGTGGAACTGGAAATCAAGCGAATGCTGGAACTAGGAGTGATTGAGGAGAGTTTTAGTCCCTGGTCCAGTTCCATTGTCTTAATTGCTAAGCCCAATGGCAGTTGGAGGTTTTGCAGTGACTTCCGTCGGCTTAATCAGGTTTCCCGATTTGATGCTTATCCCATGCCTCACGTGGACGACCTCCTCGAGAGGCTGGGACCAGCTAAATTCCTGACCACACTTGAGATGACAAAGGGGTACTGGCAGGTTCCTTTAATGGAGTCCGCCAAGGAAAAAAACGTGTTTAGCACTCCTAGCGAGCACTGGCAATATCGTGTCTTTCCATTCGGGTTACACGGGGTGCCTGCAACTTTCCAGCGTCTGGTGGACAAAGTGCTCCGACCCCATAACTCGTTTTGTTCTGCCTACCTGGATGACGTTGTCATCTATTCCAGCACATGGAAGGCACACATACAGCAGGTCACAGTGGTATTGCGGGTACTAGGATAGGCCGGGCTTTGAATCAATCCCAAGAAATGTTTCTTCGGGTTGAGAGAAGCCAAGTATTTGGGCTACCTGGTGGGTCGGGGTACTGTGAGGCCACAGTGTTCCAAATTAAATGGCATACTGACATGGCACCGTCTGCGATCCAAGCGGCAAGTCCAATCTTTTCTTGGTTTGGCCGGGTACTACCACCGGTTTGTGCCTCACTTCTCCGAGAGAGCAGCGCCCTTGACCGACTTGATGAAGAAAAGAGCTCCCAACTCAGTGGTATGGTCTGACAAAAAGGAGACTGCATTCAGTGACTTAAAAAAGGCTCCGACTTCAGCACCTATATTAATTGCCCCTAACCTTTCTCTTCCATTTGTCCTCCAGACGGACGCTTCGGACACAAGCTTGGGAGCCGTGTTGAGCCAAAGCGTCAACGGTGTTGAACACCCCGTAATGTACCTGAGCCGGAAACTGTTGGACCGGGAGACCAGGTATGCAGCGATGGAGAAGGAAGCTCTGGCGATTCAATGGGCAGTTACGCAGCTGCGGTACTACCTCTTGGGTCGTGTGTTCACTCTGGTGACGAATCATGCACCCCTACAGTGGATGGCCTTTCACAGGGAGTCGAATCCGCGACTCACCAGGTGGTTTCTTGACCTACAGCAATACAAGTTTTCGCTCGATCATCGTCAGGGGTCTCTTCATGCCAACGTTGATGCCCTCTCCCGGGCTCACGACCTCTTGGTGCAGGAGGCCTGACCCGACGGGTCTGGGCTGAGGGGGGAGTCTTGTCACACACGTGTGCATAGGAGGCAGCTGAAGGGCTTAGAGATGAACGATAATACATCTGCCCGGGTATACACTGACGCTCTTTCTAAGCCCTGCAGGCCTTTCTCAGGAATTCCCACCAGGAGCCACCGCCTCAACTCGGGACACACCACTTCCGGTCCCGGACACAAGGACGACATCACTTCCGGTCTTGGCCCCGAGGACGACATCACTTCCCCCAAACTTCCTATAAAGCCTCACACTTTTTCCTTGGAAGGTAGTTCTGTTTTGGACTCTGTCATGTAAACTTGACTCAATTATGAATCATTTATTTTTGCAGCCAGGATACCGAATTAAACGGGTGGCTGCACCAAACCTTGCCATGTCTCTTGTCTCTTCTTCTCACTATATATATATGCACACTCACAC
Source organism: Polypterus senegalus (assembly GCF_016835505.1). Taxonomy (NCBI): domain Eukaryota; kingdom Metazoa; phylum Chordata; class Cladistia; order Polypteriformes; family Polypteridae; genus Polypterus; species Polypterus senegalus. Next base: position 74,920,369 of record NC_053156.1, read on the forward strand.
ATTGTGACAAATGAATCGCTGTCTTGAACCCGAAAAATGAGTCCTCGGGCTTCAGAAAAATCAGCTTTACTTCAAAACAAAACAGGAACAGCAAGTGCATTTATTGAAACAGTAACTACTTCACAGGGATGGGTTTGTGAGACCTGTTAAAAACCCCCAGGCCAAAACGTGGGTGACACATCTGTCGAAGTTTTTTTATCCACAACGGCAAGTTCACTGTGTCACAGAGACAACTATGAATCTGCAGCCCTGCCTCGCAACACATCTGTTTGTCCACCCACTTCCAGGATCACCCGATCCCAGTCACTGATCCATAGTGGCTGGACTATCCTGACTCCTGTTGCACCTGAGGCAACTGTGTTTAATCTTATTCAGGAAAAGATCCCAGTCGCCCCATGGGAGAAAGACTTTCCGAGACTAAGGTCAAGCTTATGAAACCGTTTCTGGACAAAGGCAGAATCATAACAACAGTTGCGTGGAGCTTCCACCTGCACCTACAGTCACTTCAGTACACATGTACTGTGTCAGCATGCTCGTGTCGATCAAACACAGGAAGCTCTGTATTTTACTTGTGACTTTACGCTGTAGGAAGATACGCAAATAAATCAAGGTAAATAACATTTGATCTGGCTTTTATATAAGTAACATATAAATGTTTTTCAACTTGAGGCTGACAGTTGTGAGAAAAAAATAATTTGCTGTTGAACTATGCTGAACGCATCCCTAGAAGACCCCCTCTTAAACAGTGATACAATGGGAAAAAATACAGTTTTTTACCTCCTTTTTGCTCCATTAGCTATGGACTTGCTGCTGCTCCTTCTCCTGCTTCTCCTTGCGCAGCACTTCAAACATTTAAAAGCCTTTTGTCATGTTGCCTTGTCTCTCATCTCCCCCAGACATCCCCAGCTTTATTATGCTTTATACAAATAAACTTTATATTTCTTGAAAACCCTGAATGAATCTGTGGAACTATGTGACCCAAGCCTGACAAGTGGTACCAGAAATGGTTCCACAGATGGATCCTCAGGACAATGAGAATGTTCTGCTTGCGTTGTGAAATGTCCCTCTCGATAAGCTTGGTGATTATGACTTCTTGAAGCAACATCTTATTCAATATAAAACTACAAGCTTCCTGGCTAAGGGCTCTGTGCTTTGCCAATGGAAACTGGACCTGGATCGCCCTGTTCATGCTCAGTTGCAGAATTTAATTCATCTCGTTTACAGCTGGTTTGAGGGGAACACAATCAAATGGATTGTGAAAAAAGTAGCCAGTGATGTGGCACTGGCGGGGATTCCTGAAGTTCTCAGGATGAGTCTTTTCGTCACAATGTTGACTTGTTCTCCACCTTGGACAAACGACTGGAAGGTTCCCAGGCTGCTTGGAGACAGGGTGGGTAAATTTTCTCCACCAAGGGCACACTTCAACCTGCCTGAGATCATCACACTGAACAGCGTGCTGAGGACCCTGAACATCTAATTTCCTTGGAAAGGCCATTAAGGGCTCACGTTGTTACTGATGTGATCACATCAGGAGAGGCTTCTGGTCGTACACGGCGCTGTGCGTATTTTGGCAGTGATGCTGAGCTTAGATATTTCCAATGTGATCAAGTCGGCCACCTCACCAGAGAATGTCACTTCTCCCCTGCTCAGTCCTTCTACTCCACTAAAAAAGGACCACTTAATGATATCCTTGATATTTGCGGGCTGCTAGATCCCTGCCTTGTTGGACGCGGGTAGTGACCTTTGTGGTACGTCCCCGTGTGGCACTGAGACTGTGAACATACGCTGTGTACAATGGGATGTTAAGGACTATGAGACAGTGCTACTTCCTTTAAAATATAAGGGTTAGAACTTCGATGTTTGGACTATCATTTCAGATTCCTGCCCATGGCCCTTGCTGATCGGCAGGAGGAACACCCTTATTCTTTGTTAGTTGTGGTAATTATACTTCAAAGACACATGCTATTTTATATGGTGTTCCACAAGGCTCTATCCTGGGCCTGCTGCTCTTTTTGGCCTACATGCTTCCGTTAAGGTGGTGGTAGCACAGATCATCACCAAAGAAAACTGGAAAAGAACAGAATAGAGAGTAGGGGTTAGTACAGAATTTGGAGCTACCGTGAATAGTAATGATAAGTAATTGAATATACAGAGCATCAGGATTAAACTAAAATGAAGTTATGAGAAAGGCAAGTTAAAGTAATGTGATTTCAGCAGTGTTTTAAAGTGCTCCACTGTGTTAGCCTGGCGAATTCCTATTGGCAGGCTATTCCAGATTTTAGGTGCATAACAGCAGAAGGCCACCTCACCACTTCTTTAAGTTTTGCTTTGGGAATTTTAAGGAGACACACATTTGAGGATCTAAGGTTACAATTTGGAATATAGGGTGTCAGACATTCCGATATATAAGATGGGGCGAGATTGTTTAAGGCTTTATAAACCATAAGCAGAATTTTAAAGTCAATTCTGAAAGACACAGGTAACCAGTGTAGTGACATCAAAACTGGAGAAATGTGTTCGGATTTTTTTTCCTAGTTAGGATTCTAGCAGCTGCGTTCTGCACTTGTTGCAAACGATTTATGTCTTTTTTAGGTAGTCCTGAGAGGAGTGCGTTACAGTAATCTAGTCGACTGAAAACAAAAGCATGAATTAATTTCTCAGCATATTTCAATGATATAAGAGCTCTAACTTTTGCTATGTTTCTTAAGTGAAAAATACAGTTCTAGTGATCTGATTAATATGCGATTTAAAATTCTTTAAATCAGACACTCTTTGGGTCTTCCATGGTATAACAATGCTAGAAGATTTTTTAACTGTCTTTTCAGGTGCAACTATGTCAACAGCAGCTCTCACTTTAGTATTAAATTATTCCACCTTACTATTTACATCATCCTCGCTATTATAGTTGGTACTATAAACGGACTGATTACTTAGAATGTTTGTAAGTTTTAAAGCTGCTGATGAGTCAAAGAAGCGTTTTTTAACAATATGCTTCTCATGAATGTTTTCTATCATTATTTCTATATTAAATAGAAGAAAATGGTCAGATAGACCAATATCAATGATCTGCTTCACATCAACATTTAGTCCTTTGGTAATTACTAAGTCTAACGTATGACCTGCTTTATGTGTAGGCTGATTAACAAGCTGTCTCAAATCAAAAGAGTCCAAGAGGTTCATAAATTCCTTTACTTTTAGTTCACACTGCTTATCGATATGAAAGTTAAAGTCGCCGACTATTAAGAGTGTGTCATAGTTCGTAATTAAAGCTGACATTAGGTCTGAGAATTCCTCAAAGAAAGATGCGTTAAATTTAGGAGGTCTATACACGGATAATACTAGAACATGAGAATATCCATTAATAACAACGGCGAGATACTCAAAGGACTTGAATTTACCAAAACTGACATCTTTACACTTTAACCGGCAAGAATAGATGTTTGCCAAGCTGCCACCCTTCTTTCCCTGACGGTCCGCAGGAATAAAACTGTAATCCGGAGGCACAGATTCGATTAAAACAGCCACACCATCTGAGGTAAGCCATGCTTCACTTAGTGCAATAAAATACATTTTTCTATCACTAATAAGATTGTGAGGGATGAGACAAAGAACGGTTCAACACCTCCAATGAAGTATAAAAACTGTGGACAACGTTTTCCCTTGCCCGGACGCGGGTCACCGGGGCCCCACTCTGGAGCCAGGCCTGGGGGTGGGGCTCGATGGTGAGCGCCTGGCAGCCTGGCCTGCACCCATGGGCTCGGCCGGGCACAGCCCGAAGAGGTAATGTGGGTCCTCCTTCCCATGGGCTCACCACCTATGGGAGGGGCCAAGGAGGTCAGGTGCAGTGTGAGTTGGGTGGTGGCCGGAGGCGGGGACCTTGGCAGTCTGATCCTCGGCTACAGAAACTGGCTCTTGGGACGTGGAATGTCACCTCTCTGAAGGGAAGGAGCCTGAGCTAGTGCGCGAGGTTGAGAGGTTCCGGCTAGATATAGTCGGACTTACCTCGACGCACAGCTTGGACTCTGGAACCAATCTCCTTGAGAGGGGCTGAACTCTCTACCACGCTGGAGTTGCCTCTGGTGAGAGGCACCGAGCAGGTGTGGGCATACTTATTACCCCCCGACTTGGAGCCTGTGCGTTGGGGTTTATCCTGGTGGACGAGAGGGTGGCCTCCCTCCGCCTTCGGGTGGGGGGAAGGGACCTGACTGTTGTTTGTGCGTATGCGCCGAACAGCAGTTTGGAGTATCCACCCTTTTTGGAGTCTCTGGAGGGGGTGCTATAGGGCATACCTTCTGGGGATTCCCGTGTTTTGTTGGGAGACTTCAATGCCCACGTGGACAATGACAATGAGACCTGGAAGGGCGATCTGAACCCGAGTGGTGTTTTGTTATTGGACTTCTGTGCTCGCCACAGATTGTCCATAACGAACACCATGTTCAAGCATAAGGGTGTTCATATGTGCACTTGGCACCAGGACACCCTAGGCCTCAGTTCGATGATCGACTTTGTGGTTGTGTCGTTGGACTTGCGGCCATATGTCTTGGACACTCGGGTGAAGAGAGGGGCGGAGCTGTCAACTGATCACCACCTGGTGGTGAGTTGGCTTCAATGGTGGGGGAAGATGCTGGTCAGACCTGGTAGGCCCAAACGTGTTGTGAGGGTCTGCTGGGAACGGCTGGCAGAGTCCCCTGTCAGAAGTAGCTTCAACTCCCACCTCCGGCAGAACTTCACCACGCCCCGAGGGAGGTGGGGGACATTGAGTCCGAATGGGCCATGTTCCGTGCCTCTATTGTTGAGGCGGCTGACCGGAGCTGTGGCCGTAAGGTGGTCAGTGCCTGTCACGGCGGCAATCCCCAAACCCGGTTGGTGGATACCGGCGGTGAGGGATACTGTCAAGCTGAAGAAGGAGTCCTATAGGACCTTTTTGTCCTGTGGTTCTCTGGAGGCAGCTGATAGGTACCGGCAGGCCAAGCAGAATGCGGCTTCAGCTGTTCCTGAGGCAAAAACTCGGGCATGGGAGGAGTTTGGAGAGGTCATGGAGAACGACTTTCGGACGGCTTCGAGGAGATTCTGGTCCACCGTCAGGCGTCTCAGGAAGGGGAAGCAGTGCAGTGTCAACACCGTGATATGGTGGGGATAGTGCGCTGCTGACCTCAACTCGGACGCTAGGGTCGGTGGGGGAGTACTTCGAAGACCTCCTCAATCCCACTAACATGCCTTCCAATGAGGAAGCAGAGCCTGGGGACTCTGAGGTGGGCTCTCCCATCTCTGGGACTGAAGTCACCGAGGTGGTCAAAAAACTCCTTGGTGGCAGGGCCCCGGGGGTGGATGAGATACGCCCGGAGTTCCTTAAGGCTCTGGATGTTGTAGGACTGTCTTGGTTGACTCGTCTCTTTGGCAGACCGGGGTGGTGATCCCCCTCTTTAAAAAGGGGGACCAGAGAGTGTGTTCCAACTACAGAGGGATCAAACTCCTCAGCCTCCCTGGAAAAGTCTTTTTGGGGGTTCTGGAGAGGAGGGTCCGTCGGATAGTTGAACCTCAGATTCAGGAGGAACAGTGTGGTTTTCGTCCTGGTCGCGGAACAGTGGACCAGCTCTACATCCTTAGCAGGATCCTGGAGGGTGCATGGGAGTTTGCCCAACCAGTCTACATGTTCCTTGTGGTCTTGGAAAAGGCGTTCGACCGTGTCCCTCGGGGAAATCCTGTGGGGGGTGCTCCGGGAGTGTGGGGTACCGGACCCCCTGATAAGAGCTGTTCGGTCCCTGTACAACCGGTGTCAGAGCTTGGTCCGCATTGCCGGCAGTAAGTCAAGCCCGTTTCCAGTGAGAGTTGGTCTCCGCCAGGGCTGCCCTTTGTCACCGATTCTGTTCATAACTTTTATGGACAGAATTTCTAGGTGCAGCCAGGGTGTTCAAGGGGTCCGGTTTGGTGGACTCAGGATTGGGTCACTGCTTTTTGCAGATGATGTTGTCCTGTTTGCTTTATCAGGCCGTGATCTTCAGCTCACTCTGAAGCGGTTCGCCGCTGAGTGTGAAGCGGCTGGGATGAGAATCAGCACCTCCAAATCCGAGACCATGGTCCTCAGCCGGAAAAGGGTGGAGTGCCCTCTCAGGGTTGGGGGCGAGATCCTGCCCCAAGTGGAGGAGTTTAAGTATCTCGGGGTCTTATTCACGAGTAAGGGAAGAATGGATCGTGACATTGACAGGCGGATTGGTGCGGCATCTGCAGTGATGCGTGTTCTGCATCGGTCTGTCGTGGTGAAAAAAGAGCTGAGCCGTAAGGCAAAGCTCTCAATTTACCAGTCGATCTACGTTTCTACCCTCACCTATGGTCATGAGCTATGGGTAGTGACCGAAAGAACGAGATCGCGAATACAAGCGGCTGAAATGAGTTTCCTCCGCAGGGTGTCTGGGCTTTCCCTTAAAGATAGGGTGAGGAGCTCAGTCATCCGGGAGGGGCTCAGAGTAGAGCCGCTGCTTCTCCGCATCGAGAGGAGTCAGATGAGGTGGCTCGGGCATCTGATCAGGATGCCTCCTGGACGCCTCCCTTGTGAGGTGTTCCGGGCACGTCCAACCGGGAGGAGGCCCCGGGGAAGACCCAGGACACGCTGGAGGAACTATGTCTCCCGGCTGGCCTGGGAACGCCTTGGGATTCTCCCGGAAGAGTGGCCGGGAAGAGGGAAATCTGGGCTTCTCTGCTTAAGCTGCTACCCCCGCTACCCGACCTCGGATAAGCGGAAGAGGATGGATGGATGGATGGATAATAAGATTGTTGATAAAAACGTCTTGTTAGTTAAAGCTCTAACATTTAATAGTGCCATATTTTGCCGCTTTTGTTAGCGCCGCTGTTTGTTTATTTTTTATGTAATCTATAATCTGTTTTTATCGTTTTAATGCATTGTTCATCTAAAGTAGTAATTGCAATTAAACTATTGGTGTTTATGCCGCACTGCCTAGATTTTTTACGTACATTAAGATTGGTTATTAGATTATTAATGTTGTGCACTTTTACGGAAGACTTTGTTAAGCAATTATCATGTCCTAGCAAAGCATTAGCATTACGGAAGGGGTTTAAAGTAGAAATAGACAGTCAAGATAGACGAATTACCTTAGCAATGTTTACGGAGAGGACTCGGGCGCCGAATCTATTCAGATGCAGGCCATCCCGCTTGAAAAAACATTACCTTTCCCAAAAGAGGTCCCAGTTGTCGAAGAACCAGATATCTTGATTCTCGCAGAAGCCTTTCAGCAAGTTGTTTAATCCCAGCAGACGAATGTAGTATTCATTTGATCATCTGACGAGAGGTAGTGGACCCGAAATGAAGATCACTTCACAAGCGCTCTTGTTCTGTTATATTTGTACCTTTTGTGAAAGAGTTTCTTTGATATTTGGACTTCAGCCTTCACACCTTATACACATGTCGTAAATGTAAGAAGGACAGTCCTTGGGTGTGTGTGTGTGTGGGAACATTTGAATTTGATGATTGTTTATAGCGCGGAACTGACCTGTCTGTATTATTCTGTTCTCTGTATTTCCTGGAGTTGAAAAGGGATACCAACATACAGCAACATGTGGACACTGGCCAAAATCGGAAAAAAAAACAAAAAAGAAAAACAAACACAGTCATGTCATGACTATAACTGCATGAAGGTATGCAAATGAAGATAATGTTGCATTAGTGCAACAACGTTTTCCAAAATGTGTAATACAGGTCATAAAATGAATTATTTCAAATGTCATATATATCTAAGTATTTTTTTGTCAGAGCGGCTTTGACATCATGGATCAGAAGGCACATACTAATTCAACATGAGCAGGAACACTCAAGAATAAAACTGAATAAAAACAATTCACATCCACAGTCATTCTCAGTCACATACAACACTCACACCCACGTCCACAGTTTTCCCAGTCTCGTTCGCGCACAAGATCTGACACGGTTTTCAAATAAAGACGGGGTGTAACAAAACAAGTTTGTGCCTACCATGTCTTTATCTGAAAAAGGCGTCACATGGGGAGGGGGTGTGGAAGCTTGAACGTGAGAAAATAAAACTGAAAAAAAAAATCAACAAGTACTATAAATTTACAGACACAAATCAAATGTATGTTTTTATTGTATGATATAAACAATAAGAGTAGCTCACTACTCAAAATGGTAAATTTGGGAAGCAGCTGATATAGAAACTGCAACCTCTTGATTGGGAGTCAGCAGTTCTTAGCATTGCACCACACAAGCTGTCATATCAACTGCCTACCGTAACCTGCTTTCTTTTTTCTTCGGTTAAATTCTTGAATAAAACTGCACTTGTTTTGTTATACTTGTACCTTTTGTGAAAGTGTTTATTTCATATTTGTATTTCAGGTTTCACACATTATACATTTCTTGTCTACATTTTGTCAATTATTAGTAACTAACAGAATACCCGCGCTTCGCAGCGGAGAAGTAGTGTGTTAAAGAAGTTATGAAAAAGAAAAGGAAACATTTTAAAAATAATGTAAGATGATTGTTAATGTAATTGTTTTGTCACTGATATGAGTGTTGCTGTCATATATATAGACACAGACACACACACATATATATATATATACATATACATATATATACATATACATATACATATACACATATATACATCTATCTATCTATGTATATATCTGTCTATCTATCTATATCTATATATATATATATATATATATATATATATATATATATATCTCCTTTGGGGTGTGAGGAGCTGTTGCTGGGGGTGCCAGAATCCATTGAGGAAGAAAAATTAAAAACATTATTTGTACAAAATCTTAATTTATCTATCCATTCCTAAATAAATAAATGGGCAGGCTATTTCGTATCAGTGCAATATGCTGCTTGTTAAAACGGATGACTCCTAATCTTACGTGCACTTAGTGCTGCGTGGGTATTATGAGCTATCGTATTTGTTCAAGTCCTATTTAAATTTTAAATATAAGTAATTTTTATTTGGTCGACAGAAATATGTTTAGTAGGAATGAAAGTTAAATTTAATCATCATTGCATAAATTTTCCTTCACCATAGAAATTTAAAGACTAAATCCAACTTCCATTCCTACCAAAGATATTTCTGGCGACTAAATAGAACCTACTTATATCCAAATTCGAGCTATTGAGCTGTTGCCTGCCTGCCTGAATAAGTCACCCTCGCTTCGCACTTACTTTTTTACCGTTTATTTAATCATGGCTAGTCGTGGAAAAATTATAACATGGAAGGAGGATTACACTGAGTATGGCTTTACCAAAACAATTATTGATGGCGAATAAAGTATCTATTATTCATAAAGCTTCAATTGGTGATCTGTTTTTCTGCGTTAACCTCATTTTTTCATACTTCTTCCCAAACCAAGGGGGTGCAAGGGTAAAATGAATCGGGAAGCACTGATATATATATATATATATATATATTGAATATATTGAAATAGTTTTACTATCAAATAATGCAAACAGTACACAGCACATGCTTCGCCCTAATTCTGGGCTCATCAGGCATTACACACTCACTGCACCCACTCTTGGGAATAGAACCTCAGACGTCAGCGCTAAAGGCGAAGCCTCTCATGTTGAGCTAGGGTGTGTGGTTCGTTTATTTGACAGTATGTAGATCGGGTGTGTATGTATTTTTATATATATATTACTTTTGAGAATGCAACGTATAGTTTTGTCCAGGAGGAAAGCAATGTTGCCTCAAATCAATGGCAACCTTTTGTAGGGTGTGTCCCTGAGACTTATTAATTGTCATCGCGAAGCAGAGCCTTACTGGAAATTTGAGGCATTTCAATTGAAATGGGAAATCAGAGGGTATAACGGTGATGCCAGGATGTTGCGATGTCCACGCCTTAATTTAATGTTAGCTAAGACCCGGCACTTAAAAGTTTCTGGCTGCACTCCGGTTGTAATATGACGAAGCTGCGCAAGCTCACTTTTGAGAATGCAAGTATAGTTGTCCAGGAGAAAAGCAATCTTGCCTGAAATCAGTGGCATAGTTTTGTAGGGTCTGTCCCTGAGACATATTACTTGTCATCGCGCAGCAGAGGCTTACTGGAAATTGGAGGCATCTGAATTGAAATGGGGGTGCGAGGGTAAAATGAATCGGGAAGCGCTGATCAATGTAATCGGTGTACCAGGAAATCATGCTTTGACAGAAGTTTGGAATGCAAAGTGTGATTAAATGCATTATTTTTTAACGTGTTATTGAGCACATGCATCGAAGCTTCTCAGCTGTGCTTGTGCTAAGAAAAGGAAACATTTTAAAAATAACGTAACACGATTGTCAATGTAACCTTTTGTAAGTAGTGCCTGGAGGATTAAGTGTGGAGAAACTCTAAAGACAGCGTGTGTATTAACTTGTGGATTTTTCTGTGAGTATTTGGTGGCAGCGTCACAAAGTTGGTTCCTCAAGACACCGTTAGCTGCAGAGCTCAGCTCACTGCGAAAGGAAGTGAATGGGAGGGGAGATGATGACGTCACTCCCCCAACCGCCTTAACTGTCAATGCCCCACAAACACAGTCTCTCGGAATTTGCATAAGCACAGCCCTTGACCTGCAATTTTAACTTAGTTACAAAGTGATGAAAACTCTCATTTATATCCTGCGTCCTCCCATTAAACTTGTATCTCGCATTACTCGTGGGCATAACAAACGCCAGCGGCAGCCTGTCTATGAACTTAATTTAAACTTTAGGTTTACACCGTGCTTTGTTTCCGAAGTAGCAGCACTCATGAATATGGTTGTATATGTCACTCGCTCGGTTCTTATTGTTTCGCTGCCTTCTCAATTATATAATGCATGTTTTCTTCAGCACTTTTTGGAGCTGTTCCTGGTTTTCTAAATAGCTTCCAGTTATGACCATTACGCGTAGAATTTTGAAATGAAAACTGCCCAACTTTTGTAAGGAAGCTGTAAGGAATGAGCCTGCCAAATTTCAGCCTTCTACCTATACGGGAACTTGGAGAATTAGTGATGAGTGAGTGAGTGAGTGAGTGAGTGAGTCAGTCAGTCAGTCAGTCAGTCAGTCAGTCAGTCAGTGAGGGCTTTGCCTTTTATTAGTATAGATACATGAAAAACGTTTCTATGTTAACAACATTTTTACAGAGATTGTTGATGACACTGAACACACATGAAATGTATGTATTCTAAATGACAATGTACTTTTTTACCCAATAAAGCTCCAGCACTTCACTCGAAGATAAACACTGAGCACTGAGGAACCTCTTTGCAAATTGAACTGTGGTGGTGGGTGATGGGATGGAATACCCAACTGCTTGTTGCTTTTCTTAATCAGCACATTTACAGGACAAAAGACGCTGAGGGAGAGGTGGGAATGGATTTAAGGTGGGATGGATTTTCGAGTTTTCTCGTAGGCTCTGGTAATTCTAGTGTTAAAGGCCAGAAATCCACGTGACCGTCATTATCAAGTCCTTCCATGAGAACCCTGAATACAATGAGGACTGATCATTTATGCTAGGTAGAATGCCTAGAGAGGGCTGGGCAGTCTCATGGCCTGGAACCCCTACAGATTTTATTATTTCTCCAGTCGTCTGGAGTTTTTTTTTTTTTTGTTTTTTCTGTCCTCCCTGGCCATCAAACCTTACTTTTATACTATGTTAATTAGTGTTCTCTTATTTTAATTCTTATTTTGTCTTCATCATGTAAAGCACTTGGAGCTACATTATTTGTATGAAAATGTGCTATATAAATAAATGGTATTGTTTGGTATTTCTTGTTACTCATCTTTCCATACAATGTTGACCAAAACAGCCAAAACAACTTAGCCATTATACTCCATCTGGAAATGTGACATCCCATTTATTTCTCCTCCATTCCTGAATATGTCTAAAGATAGTATTTTACCCTTTTTTTACCTTTCTTAAAAAAATATGTTATATCCACTGTCATTTATTGCCCATCTAGCACTTGATAGATTTCTCAGACCACTTGTTTAAACCATGAACCCCTCACATGATAGTGTGGGATTCTGCTGAACGTTTGGATGGCTGGTAGCTATTAAGCCTCCAAGAATACTACAGTTTTACTTGTGTATTGGGGCACAGTAATGCAGAAATAAATAAGGCTGTCAAAGGGAGCTAATGACATTCTGGGACTTTCCCTAAAGCTGGAAGTGGATGTAGGAATTTATCCAGAACTAGCATCTGAATAAAGAAGTAAAGCTACCTCATTGACACTGACTTAAAGCTCATCTATTAACCATCAACTCATTATATTAGTTTGGGAAAAGAGTCAACCCGACAAGAATGAATTGTGACCAGAGAGAGGAGAGAGTTGACAGAAAACTGGGAGATTGCTTAGTGCATGAAAGAAGGTATTTTAAAATTTATTTTTAAAATTGTATTTCTGTTACATAATTTTCAAAAAAAATGAACAAAAATGGTTCACTGGTATAAAATATATTAGCCTTGAATATCTCTGTCAAAACAAAATCTCCAGGTAGTTGATTAAAATGTCTTGTGCATGCATGCAATCAATGGCTTTTGCAGAATTCCCTTGCTACTTAGGTGTTATTTAAACTAACAGCAGTCTGTTATATAAAGTACTTGTAGATACATCCCTGCCACATAAAGAGATTTGAAGAAAACCAGCAAAGAAAGCAGGTCAGAATTTAAAATGTAAATTAGAGTCTAAAGTTTTATATTTAAGATATGTTTTGTTTTTTTGTATCAAATTCTACATATTTCAAAATCAAACAAAAAGTATTTTTAATTCCAACTAATTTTATGTGTTAAAACTAAGTATATGCTATATACAATTAGCTTTATGTAGAATCATAATGCATATGTTTCTGATCATGATTTGGTCAATGTGCATGAAGTAGCCAAAACAACTCAATCATGAGTAAAGCAACAGAAAAGAATATCCTAAAATACATTACAATGTGACAACTTAAAAGTGTTTTGGTTGACAATTACTCATTTTGTTAGCACAAAATAAATAAGTTGAAATAAGTTTTAAAATATATGCATTACTGTTTAAAATGAGCTAGTAGTAGGATTGCAGGTTCTAATGTTATGGATGAAGATACAGTACATCTTGAAAAATGATTTAAAAGTGGAATGTAGCACTCAGCTGATAAGTCTTAAATTCTTACCTTTCTGTTTCTAAAAAACATTTACTCAAAATGATCTCTGTAAACATGGCACAAATTAGTTGGTTATAACAAGTCCTCAGCATTCCACTTTTATTTGCAGTAATAGGGAATTCAAATGTAATAATAGACAGCTGATTTTATCTATAGTATAATGTTTAAGTAAATGCAAATTCAAACATGAAACCTTACTTTTTGTAATACAGGACAGTGAAGCTAGGGCTGAAAATTGTTGCAAGTTTATGAAAAATGGTCAAAACTTAAAAATGAACAATAACTATGACGTTTGAACAAAACCTCAAATAACCTTTACTACTCTAATATTATTATTTGAATGAGAAACAGTTTATCACTGATATGCTAGTACAAAAAATGTTACTGCACTTGATTATGTAGTATGTGAAACAGATCTGTAGTATTTTAATTTTCTCATCTACAGCAAATATAAAATGAATAGTGAAAATTAATGAAATTAGTGTTAAACTGGTAGGTATTAACATTGTTAACAAAAATTCCAACTCTTTGAATACATATGACATAATAAATTATTATACCATTTCAATATTGTGTATTTTACATTAGCCAAACAAGATATACATAATAATTACTATGAAAGTAAAAGCAAAAACATACTACACACAATTATTGTATAGTTTAAAGTATTTTCTTTTTAAAATAGATAGGAAATATATTTAGAAAATAAGACGATGTATATATATAGATTTTATGAAAACCTCAACGTGTTTTTCATAAAATCAAAAGTTGGACAAAATACTGAACCATGTTACATGTATCACAATTTGCTACTTAATTTGAAAATTAACAATACTAACGTGTAAAAAATCCGTATTTAGCCTTGTTACCCATGACACTGATAGATACATACTGAATGAAGAGTTCTATCAAGAATAAAATTGTAATTCACTTCATTATTTTTTTAAAATATGTACAGGGTGAAACATATGTGAAATTAAGATACTGCGCACTTACATGCACAATTTTTCTTTCAGAAATCAATTGTATTAGTTTCTTTTATTTGATAAATTACTTGTAATTAACACTATCAAACCAGAACGTTTTTGTAGGAGAGGAAAACATATTACTATTTTTGTTTTGTTGAAAAGGCAAAAATAAATTGTCACAATGAATTGAATGGTATACATAGAGCTGGTCAAACGAAAGAAACATCAAAAGTCACTTATTTTCTCAAACCAGTATCAGATTTCTATACATGGTGCCATGTCATTAAAAAATATGAGGAAATCAAAAATAAGTGTTAATAACTATCCATTCTGAAGAACAGACATGAATTGTAGGCTGTTGTTGAACTTTAAACTGATGCCATAAAAGTGGCCCTTGTGAAGGGCTGTTACACCATCCAGGTTATTTTAACCCTGAGCTCAGTATTGCTGTGGAAGGCTGCAGCTTCTAACACTCTTAATTGAATTAAAGAAGGGTCAAATGGATATGTAGATTTAAGTTCTATAAGTAAAACCTGATAATAAATAATGATAATAGGAAAAAAATTATACATTAATACAATATGTATTTGTGATACACAACAAACAATACCACACTGGGGAAAATTTATTGAGTTAACCTAATACACATACCTTTAGCTATGTTTGAGAAAAATGAGAGTATCATAGAGGATGACAAGGCATCAAAATCAAGCCCAGAATGCAGAATTCATGAGAAAACAGCGCTAACCCCTAAACTGTCATAATAATTAATTAAACTTCAATACTGAAAAATATATTTCAAACAATATATAACTGTTAATGTAATGTGTGATATTTGAATTATTACTGTATTATGATTGTATTAGTAGGCAAGCTGAAGTAAGATAGGACCTGAGCTGCCTCAAAAGCATAAATATCGTAAACTGTTCAGTTGACCAATTAAAGATATAATTGTGCTTCAGTTCTCATTGCATACATTATGAGTAAAACCTTTTTTATTCAAACCAAATTAGAACAAGAAAACCAGTAATTCCAAATAAAGAAAAATGTAACTTTCTGGAAATAATAGGGAAATATTCATTAAAATCATAATAAAAAACTAATAGTACCCTTCAACGGTAAACACAACCCCAAAGTTAGTGTGAGCCGTTGAATGACTGGTAAAGACAGATAAAAGACTTGCATTTGCAAACTGACAGTTTAGTCCACACATCAAATTTCTTTCACAATTAAACATAATAATAATTCTTTACATTTATAGAGCGCTTTTCTCACAACTCAATGCGCTTTGTGCACTATGCAGGGAGGAGCCGGGACACAAATCCATAATCTCCTTAATGCGAGGCAGCAGTACTACCACTGTCCCAGCTGCTCAAATGGTTATACTAAATTATCTTTCTTGTTGATGTGCCTAGAGGAATTAAGTTTTAGATCTTATGGGAGGAGAAAAGTAAAACATCTATTGATTATATATATATATATATATATATATATATATATATATATATATATATATATATATATATATATATATATATGTTGAAAACATTTCATAAAATATTGACATTTTAGTATGTTATAACTTGCAGGAGGAGAAGCCAAGTTATAAAGAAAGAAATAAAAATGTACTTTTTCTTAACAGAGAAGAACAATCAGTGAAGCATTAAATAAGAAATATATCATTTTTTTCTTATAGAATTAGAGTGGGATTAATACCCTAAAACATCTGGAAGCTGTATGAAAGAATGAACTCAACCATGATAATCATGGAAGCTCTGGAATATTGCTTCGAAAATGTGAACAAGTCTTGCATTAAAGCTTCCAGATCCCTTGGCCTTAGAGTAGTTTTATATTTTGTTTTTGTTTCAACTGTACTGATCACAATCTGTGGAAACCTCATTGTAATTATTTCGATCTCTCACTTTAAACAGCTGCATTCACCAAATAATTTTCTTGTTCTTTCCTTAGCAACTGCTGACCTTCTGCTTGGATTAATTGTACTTCCCTTTAGTATGGTACGAATGGTGGAAACCTGTTGGTATTTGGGTCCCTTCTTTTGTAGATTACACACTTGTATAGATATGCTTCTTTGTACAGCTTCAATATTTCATTTATGTTTTATTTCAATTGATCGTTACTATGCAGTCTGTGATCCACTTCATTATGCCAACAAAATCAACACTAATGTAATTTGTCTGTTCATTGCATTAGCATGGATCATTCCAGCTATCTATAGTTTAAGTTTAATTTACACCAAATCTAATGACCAAGGTCTCGAAGATTTGGTGAACATTTTGTCATGTGATGGTGGTTGCCTACTCCTGTTTAATAAATTATGGGCTTTGCTTGATGCAGTGACATTTTTTGGACCTTGTTTTGTAATGATAGCAATATATGCATACATTTTCAAAGTTGCTAAAAAACAAGCCTGTAAAATACAGCTTATGGAGGAGAAAATAAACTCTTTGGAAGAATGTAAAAGCAAAGAATCTAAGAAAAACAGAGAACAAAAAGCTGCTAAAACTCTTGGAATAGTTATGGGAGTTTTTTTATTATGTTGGGTACCTTACTTTACTGACACCGCTGTGGATGCCTATGTCAATTTTTCAACTCCATCAGTTGTATTTGATGGTTTAATCTGGTTAGGTTATATTAATTCTGCATTTAATCCATTAATATATGCTTTCTTCTATCCTTGGTTTCGAAAGGCACTAAAACTTATACTTACATGCAAAATATTTTCTTCCAATTCATCTAATATTCAGTTGTATAGTGACTGAAATTTGTGATTCAATTTAATATATATTTTAGATGTTTATATAAATAAAAAAATGAAAATAAGAAATGGGAACTCTTCATGTTGTAATATTTTGTGTGTTTTATATCTTGCATGTCACTTTAAAGTTTATTAAAAATATATTTGCCAAAAGTACACAATATGCTGCTTACCTGACATTTTATTAAATTATTTCTATCCCTTAATTCTGGCCTTAGGTATTAATATACATATTACTTCCAAAAGACAACTAAATGATGGGTCATTGATTCACCTCTCTCAATGACACATAGCAGAATGTCATATGTGCCATTGTAACACTTTGCCACCACTGGCTAGCCTGGTGAATTTCACTTAAAATTCCTTATAGTTTCGGCATGCATTTGTAACCCTTTCTTGTTCACACTTCTCATTGAAATAACTTATCTTCTTCTTGGGGACTCCATGTACCCAATCTGTCAACATCAATGATTCTCAAGTTTGTTACATTTTTTTTCTGAATAACAAGTGCCAGATCCACTTCAATGCATTTTTGTGCCCAACATTCCATTGCTAGCCTGGCAACGTACCACACCCTCTTGTCCTGTCAAAGCTAATATTCAAGAAATGGGGTTTGTAAAAACCTGACAGAATCTTTTTCAGTTGTATTTGGAAAGTGCAAGTGGCAGGTCACTACTAATATTAAACTAATAAAAAATATGATAGTTCTGTAATGTTGTGATTCTCAGATAAACTAATCTTTTATTGTGCATTGCAAAATGTTGTGTTTGGTTTTCTTTCAGAATTCAGTGTTTTGTACAAGTCACAAAACTTTCTCTTTTTAATCCATTTAGAACAAATTGTTGTGATTGTGTCTGACTCAAACAGGCAGAGGTTCTGCCTAGATGGCAACCCAGGACCTCTGTTTCTCTAAGTAAAAGAAAAACAAACAAAAGAAAAAGAGTGTCATCAAATAATGATGCGGTTATACCTATTTTTTCTGAAGTATCTCTACTGTTAAGCCCTTATGAGAAGAGTAAAATATATTGCATTTATTTATGTAACGCTATGCTAGTTCAATGAAACAAGTAAAGTGAGCCATCACATCAGGGATAGATATAAGTCAAAGACAAGGAAGTAGGAGAGGATACCTTTAACAAAGTTTTTTTTTAATTTGAATAAAGAAGAAGAAAATAAGTCATTGGAAGATTACATTTGGAATGAAAGTGTGAAAATGCTTTATCAATATAGAGATGTCTACAGTCTGTTCTTCTTCTATAGATTAAGTACTACATAGTTAGATAAGGATGAAATCAGTCTTCTTCATGGATAGGGACAAGAGATTTGAGTTTCTCTGCCTTAAAAAGTGCCCTACAATGGTTCAATTTTTGGGTTGCTGTTAAATTAAAAAAAGAGTGAACACAAAATTAAGTGTTTCCTATCTTTTAGTAACAGCAGTTAAATTTGTGGACTTCTGTTGATTTGCAAGATTTTATTGTACAGTACAGTAACAGAACTAAAATTTATGTACTGCAATGCACCTTCTGCTTTAGTCTCTGAAGTGTCAACTTTTAAAAGGGTGTTCATTTTTGACTTTCTCGTAAATTAAGTTATAGTTA
This sequence comes from Polypterus senegalus, assembly GCF_016835505.1. Lineage (NCBI taxonomy): Eukaryota > Metazoa > Chordata > Cladistia > Polypteriformes > Polypteridae > Polypterus > Polypterus senegalus. The sequence goes on from NC_053156.1 coordinate 74,938,835, forward strand.
CATCTAATTGCTTTAAAAAGAGGTATAGGACCGTTATAGATTGTTCATGTTCTCAATATTATTTTTCCAGTTAAAGTAAGATAGAGGACAGATTATCTACAAACGTCTTGTTTGAAGTTTTCCATTATAAGTTCTGTTTAAAGAATTCCTTTATATTTTCTTATAATAATTAATTAATAAAGGAAATTGATTAGCCCTCAGTGAAATTTATGAATAGAAGTATTTTAACTATACATAGTTAAAATAGTTAACTATAGGACAGTTATAAAAAAAGGAAAAAATAGGACAGTTATAGAAAAAGTTCACAAAATGGCTGCATTCATGTAAAAACAAAATGGCATGGATAAAAATGGAAGTCAAAACCAAATCAAAAGGAAAAAATAGGAGATTTGGTACAATGCAGAATGAGAAGAGAAATAAAAAAAAAACTCTGCTCAATCTTAACATTCTAATACTTGTGAAGAATACTTTGAAGTGCTATGTTATTGTCATTTTTTTAGGTTGTGTTCTATTGTAATTTCCAAATAAATATATTAAAAAATGCCATAATGCACTTTATACATAAACTGAAACAGACTTCTTATAACAATTCTATATGTAAATTTCACTGAGTGCTAATCAATTGTTTTTTAAGTTTTGTCAAGTGGTGTCAAATCAGGGTCCTTTTACCTTTTTTCAGACCATATTCTTAACTATGCAAAACACTCTTAATATGGCTTCACCTTTCAGCTTTAAATAAATACATGGCATTCCTGCTGCGCTTGACAGGAGTTTAGGGTAAGGCATTTCACCTGACATTAATCAGCTGATTAGGTTTAAATATAACCTATACAGTTTGCTGTGCTTGATGGAAAGTAACATTTAGACAGATGTTTCTCATTGCCAGTCACACCTTCATCCCTTCCTTAAGGTCAAAAGCAACTTTGCGTTTATGATCCACCAACATTTTGGTAAACGCTACAGCAGTAATCAGATTCTAATCTACTACCAAATTATTCTAGTACTATTGTTTAACAGGTGGAAAGGCTTGGTACCAATGATAATGAAAGTTCAAATTCAAAAGCTCTTGTTTTGAAACCGCGAAAACATTTAAAAAGAAGCATCCCTTTAGCAGTATTTAAAACTGTACTTTATGTGCCTGGCTGTTTTAGAACAAAGTAAATTAGAAGAGTCTTTGTGAAGGATTTTTAAAATTCATTTTATGTAGTTTTTGATACATTTTAAATATGTTTATATATATATTGCTAATACATAACAAAGGACCATTGCCAGCCTCACCTAAAACATGACGAATATCTGACCATGTATTAAGTTGTTTACCTTATGTTTCCCTACTTTTTCAGAGGCTATACAATGATTAAATACTTTTTCGATGTTGTTTCTTATCTTTATTTAAAAGAAATCCATGGCAATAGTATAAATGATAAATGGATACTTAGTACCCTCAAGCCAATTTCTCACTTTTTCTAAAGCCACGGTCATGTCAAAAACCAAAATAAAATATTTTGACAAGAGATTAGGGTTTAAAAGAGCTTGGCGAAAGAACAGTCCACAAAACAATAGAGGGACAGAGGCAAGAGATCAAACATTTGATTTTGCAAAGCACTACATTGTTTGCATGAAAACATATTAATACATGCTATATTAATACATGTTGTTGTTGTGTTATCTAAAAACAGAGGTATGTAAGCCACCATCTTCAATAAAATTACTATGCAACACAACGCTGTTCATATGTGTAACAGCAAAGCTGCTCTTCAAAATAGAGCAACAAGCATAAAAAAGAAGAAAAAAGGCACAAAATATCAGGTTATGTTGGGAAGCATTGGTAAAGCACTTTGCGCCACCCACCACACAAATAGCTCAGGATCCCAGTTGGCATCCCCCCAGGTATACAAACGGTCCAGTCCGAGCCCCATTGTTCTCCTAATCTATCCACTGACTTCATAGGAAGACTCACCAGAGACATGAATGATGCTACCGAGTTAAGTAAACCTCTCAATGAAGTTGATATTCTCCCTGCAGACAGACACACTGCTAATGGTTGTGCCCAAGAGGTCATTAAAGGCCCAGATCTTGTTTTTTATCCAGGACATTTGCAAATCCAGACACTCAGACTCCTTGCTCAGTCTGTCAATAGCCCCAATAAGAGCCTCCATTGACTCTGCAAATATTACAGCATCGTCAGCAAAGTTAAAATCAGTGAACTTTCTTTACCTCTGGATCCCGCAGCCTGACCCATACCCAGTCCATGGGAGCATTGAACGGAGAAGGAGCAAATACACACCTGACGAACCCCAGAAACAACTGGGAAAAATGCAAAGGTTGTGCCTCTATTATTAACAGCACTCACAGTAAGAGTGTACAGGCTATTTATGATATACAGAAACTTTGGGGGAATTCTACTATCAATACAGGTAGACCATCACTAATCCACATCCCAGTAATCCAGGTCCTTTGCTAATCCAGTATAGATTTAAAATTTCCCAGGCCACAGAAATTTCAAAACTCACGGGTTACCACACCCACGTATTACACTCTATTAGTTTGTATACCGAGTGAGTGGTCGTGAACAGATGCAAAAGTTTGGCGACCTTTTTGGTCATAAACCGATTTGTACGTGTTCCGAGACGTTAGTGAACCGAGGTTCCACTGTATTACATTCTTAGGACTGAAACACAATCTGATTAATTGGGTGGTTACCTACAAAAAAGTTAACCAGCTGCTGTGGCACATTGACAGTACAGACATCCGAGGTCCAATCCTAGTAAGGGGACGCAAAAGTGTGTACACCTGATGAGCCCTGAAACACATGTTGTATACTGTTTGAGTTATTTGTCAGATACTGTATAATCTATTATCTGCTTCTTGCAACTGAGAGGATGTGACAGATGTCTGTCAACCAACCACAAGTGTTAACCGAGGTAACCATTAAAACAATCAGATTGCATTTCATACCTAAGAATTTATATACTGTATATTCCTGCACCTTACTAAAGGCAAAGATCACCCAAACTCACACCTAAATATGTAGTCTTCACTGTAAAGATGCCTGGGGCATCAGGAATATCTGAGAAATGGCAAGTGCTATTCAAAGTATGTTTTTCATCACCCATTTGTAAAAAGAAACTTCAGCAGGTTATAGAAGTATAGGAATGTGTACATTTAAAATAAAGCAGAGATTTAAGGACGTAGATGAAATCTCCAGGACACTCATTCTGTAGGTCCTTGGAAATGTATTTTATTGTAAATTAATTCATATTTTCCATATACAGTCTTAGCTAGAGTTAGTATGGAATACTTATCTGCCAAATCTCTTGTTTACAGTATATATAGACTGGATTGGCCAGTGTTTGTGGTTGCCGATGTTTTAAGCCACGAAGGACATCAAGTAAAGTTTACAGAAATATGTCAGTGTATTCATTCTGCTAACACATTTTTATGATTTTATTTTTGTAGGTTGTAAAATGCTTTAAAATTATGATTAAAATGAAAGCATAATAATATTGTCCTTGTTTCTGATTCTTGTTTACTTCAGTTATACTATTTTTAGCAATTTCATTAAAGATTGGAAGCTGTTGACTCTAAACATCCTTTTTACTGAACAACATTGAGCTGTTTTGGCCTCCATTTTTGATAGTCAGCAGGGAGAAATCATTTCATCTTCAGTGCCTATTCATTGATTTTGTACGTTTGTCTTTTTCCACTCCAGAGTGGCTGGAGAAGGAAAGCCCATCTAAGCAAGAAATATTCTTGGAGGAACACAGGCTTGATTTGGGATTTTGGATTGTTTTTAATATATTATTAAGTGCTAAACCAAATGCTACTATATTCTTTCAAAAAGACAGAAATGCAATGAAAGTTTAAAAAATGGAAATTATAATTGTCTGAAGGCATAGTGTCTCAAAGTCTTTCTTTTCAAATAAAATGAACAATGTTTCACTGGTATTAGATTAAAATGCATATGAATAAAAAATTGTTTAGAAACTCAATTAGAATGATATATTAGCCTTTATTATATCTTGCCAAAAAATCTCAAGGTACTTCATTAAAATTTCCCATGTATGTATGTGACCAATCATGTTTAAAGAATTCCCTTATTACTCAGGTGTTATTCATATAATAGACTGCTGTTAGTTTAATGTACTTGCAGATACATCCTTGCTTACATACAGAGATTTGTACAAAACCAACAAGGAAAACAGGTGAGAACTTTGTATTTAAAGCAGAAAACAAAACCTAAAGTTAAATATTTAAGGTCATTTTTGATGTTTTTGTTCTAAAGTCAAAAAATTAAAAAATGAAGGAAACCCTTTTTTTATTCTAATTATTTATGTGTTCTGTTTTGGTGATACTTTTAAATAATAAACACAATATCCTAAAAATATATTTAACTAAAATGTGCTATATTCATTTTTAATATAGAGTCATAATGTATATGTTTCTGGTTATGATTTGGTAAATTTGCCTCTCCTAGCCAAAGCAGCACAATAATCAGTAAAGCAACAGTAAAAGGAAAAACTCAAAATTTACTACAATGTGATTTTGGTTGAACATTACTTATTCATTGTATTACCAAACAGTAAATGAAAGTTTCAATAACAGTTTTAATATTCCTAATAAGTTAGTAATATGAGTATAGGGTCATCTTCAAATATAATTTTGTGTTAATTCTGTGCTAAGTCCCAGACTTTACCCTTCTGTTTCTAAAGATATTTTTGCTCAGTATTACAGCTGTAAACATGGCACATTTTAGATGGTTAACACAAAGTTTCAGAATCTCACTTGTAAGTTTTTTTATTAAAACAATTGGAAATGCTAATGCATTAAAAGACAATCCGAAATTGTCCCTGGTGTGTGTGTGTGCCCTGCAGTGGGCTAGTTGCCCTGACCGGGTTTGTTTCCTGCCTTGCGTCCTGGGATTGGCTTCAGCAGACCCCCTTGACCCTGTAGTTTGGATATAACAGGTTGGATAATGGATGGATGGACATGGGAACAAAACCTCAGATGATGTCTACTACTCCAAGACGTGTTTTTGAATAGGAAACGGTTTACCACTAACTTGCTTGTACTAAACAGATTATTTAATGCATTTGATAACATAGCAGTTACATGATATCTATAGCATTTTTAACAAATATTACATCTAAGCACAAAAATACATTAGTTTTATTTTAGTAGGTATTCACATTTTTTATTAATAAAACTTTGATTTTTTCACAATTGTGTAAACATTATGTATTTTGCTGCAAAGAACTGTCCTATAGTTTAAAATGTAAAAAGATAATAACAAATAGGTGTATGAGTAACAGATGCGTTTTTGCAGTACCTAAACTGAAGTGTCACCAAATCCAGATATAGCCATGTTACAAATCTAGTTGATAAATGGATATTGGGTAGGACTTTGAGAATAATGTATTTTAAAATACATTGTATGCTGCTTGAAACAATAGTGAAATTAACAGTACTGTGTATTTATTTATCAAAAAATGTAGCACAATCTTTAATCTGCTTTACAGATTAATAGTTTATAATAGTTATAATTAACAGTAACCACAACTTTTATTCATGTTAGGAAATAGAATTATTTATTTATTTGTCGAAAAGGCAGAAATCAGGGAGTCACAGGGGTCTGAGCACTGCACAGCAGGTAATCATCAAAGAAAAACAATATTTCTGTATATGTTAACATGTTATTGGACAATAATAGAAGATCAGTAATAACTATACTTTCTGAACATCCATCCATTATCCAACCTGCTATAACCTAAGTACAGGGTCACGGGGGTCTGCTGGAGCCAATCCCAGGGCGCAAGGCAGGAAACAAACCACAGGTAGGGCGCACACACTAGGGACAATTTAGGATCACCAATGCACCTAACCTGCATGTCTTTGGACTGTGGGAGGAAACCGGAAGGAAACCCACACAGACACAGAGAGAACATGCAAACACCACACAGAAAGGATCTGGGAAGCGAACCCGGGTCCCCTCACTGCGAGGCAGCAGTGCTACCCACTGTGCCACCCTTTATATACAACAGGCACAAATATTAAGTTAATGTGAAATATTGAATTGATGCCATACAAGTGGTACGTCTGCTGCCCAATCCATTGTGCTTTTACCTCATGCTCCATGTCACTGAGAAAGGCTGCAGTTTTTGACAGTCTCAATGGGATTAAATATGGTGAATAATGAATATATGGACTTCAGTTCTATGGAAAAAAAACTTGACAAAACATAATGATAACTGGAAAAATGTTGTGGTTTTAGGCTACTTTATGCATGTGTGACTCTGTTTTACATTGTGGACCAAACATTTAAGTGCTTTGAGTCTTTCAAATGTGTAAATGTTCCATACTGCATAAATAAAGGGTATTATTATCATTGTTATTTAAATATTTCCAGTTTCTCTTCCATTATGGAATTGTGACAAGAATGTTATCAAAACTTTTCACTGAACAAATAGCTTATTGTGAAATTTAATACTGGTTTATATAAGCTTTGTCTTTGAGTCCACTTTAATTTTTTTTCAAGCTGGAAGTACAAAAATGATCTCAGCTGATTTTTCAAAGGAATTGGTTTGTCCTTTATACTGAGGGACAAATTATTGCAGGAAGAGTAACATGTGGAAAACAATACATACTCACCCACACACTCTGCCCACTTAAATGTGATTTGGGGCTAGGAATGGGCATAGGGCATAAAGGTAGCTTTAAAAAGGCATCTGTTTAATAGCAGCTGTTTTCTATGACCTATTTACTTAAATGTATTATCATATAAATTACATAATATAAATTTACTTAAACTAATGCAAAGTTGTGAGCAACCAATGCCTATTTCAGCAGCACTGAGTGCAAAGCAGGGTGCAAGTCCAACCCAGCGCTTCCACACTGGGAACAGTTTAACACAAAAGCCTTTAGGGATACAGGAAAAAAAGTAAAGTACATAAATAAAAGCTCCACACTGACAAGGAGAGGACAGACACAGAGGAAGACCAGGCATGAAATTCAAAACTAGAATGCTGAATTCATGACAAAACAGAACTAACCCCTGCACTATCATAAAAAACAATAACATTTTAAGGATTAAATTATTTAAAACAGCGTGTAATGTTTAACATATGAATTATTATTACATTACAAATTGCAAAAGAATTATAATTTTCTGGCAGCAATAGCTAAATATTCCTTAAAATTATAATAAAAATACTAACTTATAACTATAAATCTAACTATTTTTTACAGCACCCTTTATCAGTGAAAACAATCCCATGGTGGTTGTGTAAAAAATCTCTTAAATATGACACAGAGAACAACTGGTGATGACTTGTGATATTCTTGTTGACATCTTAATTCCTTTAGACACTGTCTGCCTATGGAGCAATGATAATGGAGAAGATAGATAAAATATCAATTAATAATATATACAGTGCATACAGTACATAGATAATACAGTTTTATGAAACACATTTTGGAAAAAGTACCCAAAACTATAGGAGTTTTATTATGTTGTAACTAGCAGCAGGAGAATGGAAATTAAATAAGAATTTACTTTTATTGAATTAAATGTCTTAAGTACTGCACTGGATGGTTTTCCTTCTTAACAGAAAAGAAATATCAATGGATCAGTAAAAAAGAAATATGATACTAATGTGCATTTTGTTTTCTTATAGAATTAGAGTGGGATTAATACCCGAAAACACCTGGAAGCTGCATGAAAGAATGAACTCAACCATGATAATCATGGAAGCTCTGGAATATTGCTTCGAAAATGTGAACAAGTCTTGCATTAAAGCTTCCAGATCCCTTGGCCTTAGAGTAGTTTTATATTTTGTTTTTGTTTCAACTGTACTGATCACAATCTGTGGAAACATCTTTGTAATTATTTCGATCTCTCACTTTAAACAGCTACATTCACCAAATAATTTTCTTGTTCTTTCTTTAGCAACTGCTGACCTTCTGCTTGGATTAATTGTACTTCCCATTAGTATGGTACGAATGGTGGAAACCTGTTGGTATTTGGGCCCCTTCTTGTGTAGATTACATACCTGTATAGATATGCTTCTTAGTACAAGTTCAATTTTTCATTTATGTTTTATTTCAATTGATCGTTACTATGCAGTCTGTGATCCACTTCATTATGCCAACAAAATCAGCAATAATGTAATTTGTCTGTTCATTGCCTCAGCATGGATCATACCAGCTATCTATAGTTTAAGTTTAATTTACACCAAATCTAATGATGAAGGTCTCAAAGATTTGGTGGACATTTTGTCATGTGATGGTGGTTGCTTACTTCTTTTTAATAAATTATGGGCTTTGCTTGATGCAATGGTATTTTTTGGGCCTTGTTTTGTAATGATAGCAATATATGTTCACATTTTCAAAGTTGCTAAAAAACAGGCCTGTAAAATACAGCTTATGGAGGAGAAAATAAACTCTTTGGAAGAACATAAAAGCAAAGAATCTAAAAGAAACAGAGAACAAAAAGCTGCTAAAACACTTGGAATAGTTATGGGAGTTTTTTTATTATGTTGGTTACCTTACTTTACTGACACCGCTGTGGATGCCTATGTTAGTTTTTCAACTCCGTCTGTTGTATTTGATAGCCTAATCTGGTTAGGTTATATTAATTCTGCATTTAATCCATTAATATATGCTTTCTTCTACCCTTGGTTTCGAAAGGCCCTAAAACTTATAATTACATGTAAAATATTTTGTTCCAATTCATCTAATATTAAATTGTATAGAGACTGAAATGTGAAATTGCCTTCAATGAATGTATATTTTAGATTTTTATGTTAAATTTAAGAAATGAAGAAAACAAATGGGCGGCATGGTGGCAGAGTGGGTAGTGCTGCTGCCTCGCAGTTAGCGGACCCGGGCTCACTTCTGGAGTTTGCATGTTCTCCCAATGTCTGCGTGGCTTTCCTCTGGGTACTCTGGTTTCCTCCCATAATTCAAAGACATGCAGGTTAGGTGCATTGGCGATTCTAAATTGTCCCTAGTGGGTGTGTGTGTGCCCTGCAGTGGGATGGCGCCCTGCCCAGGGTTTGTTTCCTGCCTTGCAACCTGTGTTGGCTGGGATTAGCTCCAGCAGACCCCCGTGGCCCTGTAGTTAGGATATAGCGGCTTGGATAATGGATGGATGAAAGAAAACAAACTGGAAATGTTTTATGATAGTACATCTGCTATATTACTCATATACTATTACGAACAAAACATTAGCAAAAGCTTCCTTTGGTCTTTATTCAACTTTCAAAGAATCAGTAAAGTGATGTTTCATCGATACACAATGTGGCATGTGAAGAGTGTTTGCTACGCTGGTAAAATTTCTTGTGACTATCAAGGAGTCACACGTGTTACACTGAAGTATGCAATATATAAAGAAATTTGCCTCACTTAACCCTCCTCTGATTATTCCAAAGTGAGTTATTTTAGTAAAGCACCGTACAGAGATAAGCACTTTAATGATGCTCATAAATTTTTATTAAGACAAAAAGAAACCTTTGTTAAAGTCTGGTTATAACAGTATGTGAGGAATAGTTGCATTTTGACAATACTTTAAGTAAAGTGTTACTTATTTTATTTTGTATTATTTTCTTTGTTTTGTCCTTTTCTTCTAACCTTGTTACTTTAAAGTTTAATGAAAATATATTTGTATCCAGTGTGCAATGTGCTGTATACCTGAAATTTCAGTAAAATCTTTGGATCCTGGCTCAGGTATCCATATAAATCTAACTTCCTAAACATAACTAAATTGTCAGCCACCCATTGAAACATTTAGAATACCTTCTTTCCATATTACATAATGGAATGTCGCCTGTTCCATGGAGGACACTTTGTCACCACCAGCTAAGCCTTGGGAATTTCATTTACAGTTCTATCAGTCACCAATGATTTTCTGCTCATATTTTTAAACACCTCTTGTGAACACTTCACATTGAAAGGACTTACCATTTTTTGGTGATCTCCATCTATCCACACTATCAGTTTGAATGACTCTCAAGTCGTATGGGTTTCTTTGTTCTGAATAAATCCATGCCAGTCTTCTACTTTACTGTTCCACTTCTATGCATGGTTGTACCTGACATTCCACTGTTAACTGGACAACATACCATGCTCTTTACTGAAGGGCACATCAACCTTAAGTCTTATCAAACATTAAATTTAGGTATCTGTTTGCATTTTGCCTGTCAATACAAACCTTTTCTAACTTAGACTTTTTTGATCTGTTCCAGCCAGATGACATGGTTTCTCAATATAACTATATCTGTTCTAATACACTTAATTATTTTACCCCCTTAAAAACCATACAGGTACAGTACCTGCTGCTTATTCGGGCCCACAGTATACCCTAGAGCTTAGGGTTTTGAAAACAATTAGTCATTAGCTTAAACGCCATCATAAGACAATGTCCACTCTGTGGCTTACAATGAACACTTGCTTAAGTATAGGGATGATTTAAGTAAAGTTCTTTCCAATTAGCATTCTTTCATAATAAATTATGGTAACAGCAATCCCAAGAATCTTTTTCTGGAATACAGTAACAAACTTACCCTACCTTCCATATCATCTGCTCCTAGTTCTGCAGAACAATGTCAAGTTCTTTATACTTTTTTGGGGACAGAGTTATCAACATCTTTCGGTGTTTCTCTTCAATCTGATGACTTTCACTTTTCCATGACAGCTTTCCTCAAGTTTGTGAGCCTTGGTGGACTGATTTTGCCACTACTGATAATTTGTGCACCACTAAATTAAGTTCAAAATCAAAACCTTCCTTCTCCCAACTTAATCCTACTCCTTATTGTTATTACTAAGTAAAAGGAAATGAAGAAAGAGTGTCATTAAATATTACATGCATTTAAATTCCTACAAAAAAACTTGTAGAAAAATAAGCGATCACCTCAGGGACAGATATAGATGAAAAATGAAGTTGGACAGATTTTATTTAACAAAGTTTGAATATGGACAGCCTGGAAAATAAAATTTGGAAGCTAATAGCTAAAAAAAAGTAAAAATACATCATCAATACAGGCATTTTTAAACCTCAGATTCTAGAGTGTTTCATTTTATATCCTGCGCAGGACAAAGAAGGTTATTATCTATACTAATAAAAGGCAAAGCCCTCACTGACTGATTGACTGACTGACTCACTGACTGACTGACTATGACTCATCACTAATTCTCCAACTTCCCATGTAGGTAGAAGGCTGAAATTTGGCAGGCTCATTCCTTACAGCTTCCTTACAAAAGTTGGGCAGGTTTCATTTCGAAATTCTACGTATAATGGTCATAACTAGAAGCTATTTTTCTCCATTTACTGTAATGGAGTTGAGCTCGAAAGCCGTATTACATAGAAAACCAGGAAGAGCTACAAAAACCGCTGAAGAAAACATGCATTATATAATTAAGAAGGCAGCTAAACAATTAGAAGCGAAGCGAGTGACATATAAAACCATATTCAGTGGCTCACGTGAACTGACGCAGTGCGCAGACAAGCAACAGTTCCAGTTCTAGCGCTGACTTCCGAGGTTCGATTCCCAAGAGGGGATGCACTAAGTATGTACACGCGCTTCTCGATTCATTTTAGCCTCGCATCCCCTTGGTTTGAGACGTATGAAAAAATATGCGGTTAACGCAGAAAGACAGATCACCAATTGAAGCTTTATGAATAATGGATACTTTATTCGCAATAAATGATTGTTTTGGTAAAGCCAGTGTATTCATTACATGAACGGTAAAAAAGTAAGAGCGAGGGGAGGGTAACTTATTGAGGCACACAGGCAAAACCACAATAGCACGCGGGCTCGATGTACTGTAGTGCGCGTCAACTGGATCTGAATTGTTCGATCACATTCAAAAATATTTCTTTTCAAGTTCTATTTAGTCAATATGTGTCAAACTCAAGGCCCACGGGCCACATCCGGCCCGGCGTGTAATTATATCCAGCCCGCGAGATCATTTTATATACTGTATTATTGTTATTAATGGCCGGGGATATGAAGCGCTGGTAACACGATAAACTACAGATCCCATAATGCAGCGCTTTAGCTGCCTTGCAAAACTTACGCGTTAATCAAGTCTAGCTTATGATGCTGCAAATTATTGCGAAGCTAGCCCACACGATGCCAAAGAGAAAAGGTGATTCTGAACATAGAGCCTTTAAAAACCGATGGGAGGCTGAGTATATGTTTACTGACATTGCCGGTAAACCCGTGTGTCTCATTTGTGGAGCTAATATGGCTGTAATTACAGAATTTAATCTAAGACGGCACTATGAGACAAAACATCAAGATAACCTGAAAGACCTGAATGCAATGCACAAGATACAGAAAGCAGAAGAGTTAAAGAAGAATCTGACACTTCAGCAGACGTTTTTACCCGTGCAAAATCACAAAGTGATTTCAAGTGAAGGTACTTTTATGGGAGACACAAATGCAACCAGTGCAACTTGCCCCACTTTCCCTTTTGCCAAGTAATCTTGAACCAAATTGGCACAACGGTGTTCCCAAATACGCACTTTGCTGATAAACTGAGCGCACTGCGCACTGAGTTCGCACTGCGCTTTGGTGACTTTGAAGAACAAAAAAAGAATTTTGAGTTGTTTCGCAACCCATTTGCCGTCGATGTGGAAACTGCACCTGTGCAGATTCAGATGGAGGTGATTGAGCTGCAGTGTAATGGCACACAGAAGGCAAAGTACGATACTGCACGGCCCGCACAGTTTATTCACTCCATTCCCGCAGAAATGCTCCAGCTCCGTCTACATGCGGCTTGAACCTTGTGCATGTTTGGCAGCACATATCTGTGTGAGAAGCTCTTCTCAGTCATGAAGACTAACAAAACAGCACACAGGAGTCGCCTCACTGATGAGCACCTGCAGTCCATCCTGAGAATCTCCACAACACAGAACCTCACACCAAACATAAACAAACTTGTTGCCAAAAAAAGATGTCACGCGTCCAAATCTGATAGAATGATATAAGAGCAAAGACAACTGAATGATTTGATTTTTATTGCTGAAAAAACACATTTTATTTATATTTCCAGGTTTTGTTATGCACCATGTTCATATTTGAATTTGTATAATTTTGACAGGCTATATTTTTATGGAGAGCAAAATATTATAAGTTATTTAAGGTTTGAGTTGATTTATCCCGGAATAATATTCTGTCGACTAAATAAAAATTCCTTCTATTTAAAATTTAAATAGAGCTTGAACAGATACGATAGTTCATAATACCCACGCAGACTTGCACGTAAGAGCGGGAGTCATCCGTTTTAACAAGCAGCGTATTGCACTGATACGAAATAGCCTGCCCATTTAATTATTTAGGAATGGATAAATAAATTAAGATTTTGTACAATGTATATTGTAGCGACCGTGGTCGAGTCTTGAAGATTTTCAAGCCGATTTCGCCGTGCACCTCTTCCAAGCTGTCGGCTAGCGGATTGCCAGCATTAGGCACGCAGCTGTACCCAGCTCTTTAAGAACGAGCCGTGTCCCATACACCGCACGACTACGAGCGCCTCGGCAGCACGCAGCTGTACCCAGCTTCTTAAGTAACGAGCACTCGTGTCCCATACACCGCACGACTCGAAAGTGTCTCGCATTAATTGCTTAGATGAAATCTTAGCAATGAATAACAGCTCTGTCCTGTTGTATCTCTTTATTCACAGATAGCCAGAAAGCAAAGCTCAAATTCATCCGCTTAACCACTGTCAAGGTCAACAACAAAACGACATTTCTTAACGGCGGTATCTATTTACATTTTACAACCCCGACGGCGATATCCCAACCCACCCCACCGGCTGCGCACAAACACATATAACATTTACAACAGGAAAGACAATTACGAACTTAGTTAATCTTTACACACAATAACTTTCACATAAATTTCCCATAAATTCCCCACAACTATTTTACATAATTTACCCACAAGCGCCACTCCGCCAGCTGACTGCCGGGTTGCTACACAGCCGCCCCCCAAGAGGGTTAGTGTCCCCACAACCCTAATTTTCACAAACAAAGTCTGATAAATGTCCTGGCCGGCGGCGGACACGCTTGGGCCTGCCTGACTCTTCATCACCCGTGCCAGGCTCAGTCCTGAGACTGTCAAGTTCTGTCTCGCACCGAGGGTGGATGTTGGAGAGTTGCTTTGGGTTCTCAAGTCTTTCTGGTGCTGGGGCCAATGGGTGGTATGGTGCCAAACAGTCTTTATGCAGCACCACCCGCCTGCCCCGTCCAGGCATTCGACTCGGAAAACCACGTCCAAATTGCATCCAAAATTTCTCCAGGTCCCTGCCAATGGTGCGCCAGTTTTGGGGACAACCCCGCTTCCTCTGGGGCAAAACACCCACACTTTGTCCCCTTGCTTCAGGGTTGGACCATGCGCCGAAGTGTCATATGCCCGCTTCTGGCGGGCTCCAGCTCCCTCTAGGGCCTCTCTGGCCAGTTGGTGTACAGTGTCCAGTCGCTCTTTCAATCGCCGGAGATAGTCCGCTTCGGACCGCCAGCAAGCTCAGGCTCAGGGGTGAGCCAAACACCAAGTCCACCGGCGGCGATCTCCCTTCCAACATCAGCCCCGCCGGTGTGCACTGACTCGATTCCTGAACAGCCGCCCTATACGCCCACAAGACCAGAGGCAAATGTTGATCCCAGTCTCTGGTGTTGACTAGTGAGGATCGCAAGTTGGGCGCCAAGGTGCGTTAAACCGCTCTACCAGTCCATCGCTTGCGGGTGAAGGGGTGGTCCGGTCTTCTTCACCCCATCCGCTGACACACCTCTTTAAACAACCGCTCTCAAAGTTCCGCCCTGGTCGCTGTGCAGTTCATTCGCACCTCAATCGAAAGTGAACATTTCGTCCAGCAGTTTTTGAGCGGCTGTGGAGGCACTTTGATCTGAATGGCGTATGCCTCCGCCATTTGGTAAAATAGTCCATCGCCACTAAAACAAAACGATTTCCGCCTCTGTGGTAGGGAAAGGACCCAGCACATCTACCCCAATCCTCTCCATGGGAGCCCCGACGAGATACTGTTGTAGTGGCGCGTGAGAGCGCTGACCAGGTCCTTTCTGCGCCGTGCAAACGCCACAGCAGTGGACGTGCATCTCCGCATCTTGTCGACATCCGGCCAATAGAATCGCTGCCGCAGCCGACGACTGTCTTTGCATTTCCAAAGTGCCCAGATCCAGCTGCTCCATGAACCCAACGGAGGACCGCAGCGTAAAGCCATGGGAACCAGAAGTTGCAAATGGTCAGTACCCCTCTTGGTGCCTGCCATCTTCGTAGATCACACCATCGCAACTCCAGGCTGCCCCACTGCGAATGTAACAACTTGAGTTCCGCCCTTGGGAAGATACGGTTTGCCAATCGGGCATTCCTGGGTCTCCAGCCAGCCCCTTACCTCCTTCAGCACTTGGTCGCCTGCTTGTAGTTGCCTTAACTGGTCGATGGTGAATGGTTCCTCTGCTCCATCAGTGTTCTTCTAGTCCGCTGCTGATGATGATGGTCCCATACCCTTTCCTCTTGCCGGCTGCAATATCGCAGTCATCGAGGACGATGGTCGCCTGGAGAGGGCATCAGCATTTGCATGCTGCCGCCCTGGTCAATGTTGCACCTCGAAATCATACTCCTGAAGTATTTCTATCCACCTTGCCACCTGGCCCTCAGGTTGCCGGAAGTTTAACAGCCATGTAAGGCTAGCATGGTCAGTTCGAATCGTGAACTTAGTGCCCAAAAGGTAAGGCTTGAAGTGTCGCACTGCCAAGATCACTGCCAATAGTTCCCGCCGGGTAACACAGTAGTTTTTCTCCGCCGACTGAGGCTGCAACTATAGTAGGCCACCACTCTTTCTCCGGTCTCCCCTTTGGGAGAGTACTGCGCCGACCCCACATTACTGGCGCCCGTGTCCAAAATAAAGGGTTGGTTGGGGTCAGGGTATGCCAGGACAGGTGCACTGGTAAGAGCAGCTTTGAGTTGTTGGAAGGCATCGGCGCAGTCCTCCGCCCACGAACTGTTGGCCCTTACTCGTTAGCTGGTGCAAGGGGTTAGCAATAGTTGCAAAGTTTTTCACGAATCTTCGGTAGTATGAGGCTAAGCCCAGAAAGCTCCGCAGCTCGGTGACGTTGGCTGGTGGGGCCAGTTGCTCACGGCAGTCACCTTTGTTGGGTCGGTAGCCACTCCACTCGCTAACCACATGTCCCAGAAACTGAGTCTGTTGGGAGAGGAGGTTACATTTTGCGGGTTCAACCGCAACCCGGCGCTACTAATGGCCGCCAAGACTTCCCGTAAGTTGTGGATAGCCTGATCAAAGTCTCTGGCATGGATTAACAAATCGTCCAGATAGACCACACACCGGGTTCGGGGAATGTCTTTCAGCACCCTCTCCATCAGTCTTTCAAAAGTGGCCGGTGCGTTACACAGCCCAAACGGCATCACTTTGAATTGCCACAACCCTTGCCCTATGGTGAATGCGGTTTTGTGTCGGTCCTCTGGTGCTAGTTCCACTTGCCAATACCCACTGCGCAAGTCCAAGGTGCTGAACCAGCAGGATCCAGTCACATAATCCAGTGCATCATCGATGCGTGGCAGTGGGTACGAGTCTTTTCGAGTGACTTCGCTTAACCTTCGAAAGTCCACACAGGGCCAACCCCCGCTTTCTTCCGCACCATGACCATTGGTGCAGCCCAGGGCTGTCCGAAGGCTCAATGACGCCGTTGGCTGCCATCTCACAAATCATTTCCTCGGCAGCTTGACGCTTCGCAAGAGGCAATCGGTGGGGGCGCAAACGAATGGGAGCGGCATGGCCAGTGTCTATGTGATGTTTCACTAAATTCGCTCTAGTACAGTCCTCCTCTCGAGCCGCAAAACGCCCACATAGTCTCTCAAAAGTTGCTGAAGTTGCTCCTGCTGTGTCGCTGCTCAGATGTTCCCCACTTCGACGCCCAATTCCTCTACAGCGCGACGGTCTCAGCTGATGGGTGGTCGCGTGAGGAAGACCGCTGGGAAGCACTGGTCTGAGCTGCAACATTCTCCTGAGGATCCCCTTGAGCCTCTGCATCTCCTGAGCAACGATCGGGAGCCGGTGAGCCGCAGGATTCAGGCAAATCCAAGCCAGCAGCCCTTCCAGGACGGTTCCGCCCGCTTGGAGCGCACAGTCTCATTACTTAAGCAAAGGACGGCCCTAGAGACATCAACACATGCTCCCCAGTGGGCCAACAAGTCCAACCCGATAATGCACGGATCTTTTATATCTGCAAGCCAGAATTCGTGGTTGGTCTGGCTCGTCCCTACCATCACAGATAACAGTTTCTTTCCGGCATTACTGTCCGCTCACCCGAACGCGCGTAGTTCGCTATTGTGGGGTCCAGCCCTCGGAAGAAGACTAGCTGTTTCGGCAACACTCCTTTTCTCAGCAAACAAATAGTGGACCCCGTGTCCACTAAGGCACTGCATGGCCATCCATCAATAGTGCAGTCCAGGTATAGTCCAGTGGAAAATCCACAGCCCAACTTTGAAGCAGTCTTTGTTGAGGGGGGCTGAAAAACAGAGCGAGGGACCCCTCACGCCCTCACCCCGATGTCGCTTCCCGCGGTGATGCTGTACGAGGTAACGGACTTGGGGCGGGCAATCCCTGGCAAAGTGTCCGGGCTCTCCACATCGAAAACAGCAGTCCACTCGTTGTCTCTGTCGGGGGGTGGATGTTGATTGGGCGCGGCTGACCTCCATTACCTCAGACAGGTCCCCTTCCACCCTTCGTTCAACGGCTCTGGTTAATCGACTCGGTCGTGGTGTTCGTTTTGCCGGTGACTCCGCCTGTAGTATGTCTTCGACCCGCTCAGCCTCTCTCATTGCCTCGCCAAATCTCGGGTGATGATAGACAGACATGCTGGCGAAGACGCTCTGGTGTGAGGCCCGCAGGAAAGCATGAAGTCCGAGTTCTTCCCTCACTGTTGTCGAGAAGGTAGGATAACCTTTTCGTGTCAATACCCTGACGCCAGCGGCAAAGGCTCCTATACTCTCACCCTCATGCCGACGCCGGCTAGTCAGCTTGTCTCTGTTGCATTCTGCTGAAGTTCTTTGTCCAAAGCGACTGGTGAGAGCAGCTGTGAGAGCCTGAAGATCACGACACTCTTCTGATGTCAGATCAATGAGTACCTGTAGTGCGGGACCCTCCAAGGCAAGGGCCAAGTGTGTCGCAGCTTCTTCGCGGTTCCACTCATTGTGTATCGCGGCCAGGTCCACTTGTGCAAGGTAGGGCTCTAAGGGCGTCAATCCGCTGTATCGCGGCAGCTTAGCAGGTGACCGAGAGAAGAGGACCGGCCGACTGGTAACCTGGGGTATCGCGGTGGCTGCCGACGCACCCACTCTGGCCGTGCTTGGACGATCGCAACACTGTCCGGGGAACACTGGCACCATCAGGTCGGTCTGCCTCTTTTCTCCGCACAGCTCCGCTGATCAGGCGCTTTAACGTAACGCTGTTCTCTAAGATGGCACGCTCTACTTCTTCAAGACTCTGTTCCATGACGGCGTCTTCTAAACAGCCTGGTCTCCCACTTCTGACACCAATGTAGCGACCGTGGTCGAGTCTTGAAGATTTTCGCCGATTTCGCCGTGCACCTCTTCCAAGCTGTCGGCTAGCGGATTGCCAGCATTAGGCACGCAGCTGTACCCAGCTCTTTAAGAACGAGCCGTGTCCCATACACCGCATCGACTCACGAGCGCTCGGCAGCACGCAGCTGTACCCAGCTTCTTAAGTAACGAGCACTCGTGTCCCATACACCGCACGACTCCGAGTGTCTCGGCATTAATTGCTTAGATGAAATCTTAGCAATGAATAACAGCTCTGTCCTGTTGTATCTCTTTATTCACAGATAGCCAGAAAGCAAAGCTCAAATTCATCCGCTTAACCACTGTCAAGGTCAACAACAAAACGACATTTCTTAACGGCGGTATCTATTTACATTTTACAACCCGGACGGCGATATCCCAACCCACCCCACCGGCTCGCACAAACACATATAACATTTACAACAGGAAAGACAATTACGAACTTAGTTAATCTTTACACACAATAACTTTCACATAAATTTCCCATAAATTCCCCACAACTATTTTACATAATTTACCCACAAGGCGTCACTCCGCCAGCGCGGACTGCCGGGTTGCTACAATATATATATGTATAATATATATGTGGATGTATGTGTATATATGTATGTGTAAATGTGTGTGTGTATATATATATGTGTATATGGGTATATGTATATATGTATGGATATGTATATAAACTGCTCAAAAAATTAAAGGAACACTTTGAAAACACATCAGATCTCAATGGGAAAAAGAAATCCTCCTGGATATCTATACTGATATAGACTGGATAATGTGTTAGGAACGAAAGGATGCCACATCGTTTGATGGAAATGAAAATGATCAACCTACAGAGCCCTGAATTCAAAGACGCCCCAAAAATCAGAGTGAAAAATTATGTGGCAGGCTAGTCCATTTTGCCAAAATTTAATTGCAGCAACTCAAAATTGTACGCAGCACTTTGTATGGCCCCTGTGTTCTTGTATACATGACTGACAACATCGGTGCATGCTTCTAATGAGATGACAGATGGTGTTGTGGGGGATCTCCTCCCAGATCTGTACCAGGGCATCACTGAGCTCCTGGACAGTCTGAGGTGCAACCTGGTGGCATTGGATGGACCAAAACATAATGTCCCAGAGGTGTTCTATTGGATTTAGGTCAGGAAAGTGTGGTGGCCAGTCAATGGTATCAATTCCTTCATCCTCCAGGAACTGCCTGCATACTCTCACCACATGAGGCCAGGAATTGTTGTGCACCAGGAGCCACTGTACCAGCATAGGGTCTGACAATGGGTCCAAGGATTTCATCCTGATACCTAATGGCAGCCAAGGTGCCTTTGTCAAGCCTGTAGCGGTCTGTGTGACCTCCATGGATATGCCTCCCCAGACAATCATTAACCCACCACCAAACTGCTCATGCTGAATGATGTTACAGGCAGCATAATGTTCTCCATGGCTTCTCCAGACCCTTTCACTTCTGTCACGTGCTCAGGGTGAACCTGCTCTCATCTGTAAAGCACAGGGCACCAGTGGTGCATCTGCCAATTCTGGTATTCTATGGCGAATGCCAATCGAGCTGCATGCTGCTGGGCAGTGAACTCAGGGCCCATTAGAGGACATGGGGCCCTTGGGTCACCCTCATGAAGTCTTTCTGGTTGTTTGGTCAGAGACATTCACACCAGTGGCCTGCTGGAGGTCATTTTGTAGGGCTCTGGCAGTGCTCATCCTGTTCCTCCTGCCCAAAGGAGCAGATACTGGTCCTGCTGATGGGTTATGGACCTTCTATGGCCCTCTCCAGCTCTCCTAGAGTAACTGCTTGTCTCCTAGAATCTCCTCCATGCCCTTGAAACTGTGCAGGAGACACAGCAAACCTTCTGGCAATGACACGTATTGATGTGCCATCCTGGAGAAGTTGGACTACCTGTGCAACCTCTGTAGGGTCCAGGTATCGCCTCATGCTACCAGTAGTGACACTGACTGTAGCCAAATGCAAAACTAGTGAAGAAACAGTCAGAAAAGATGAGGAGGGAAAAATGTCAGTGGCCTCCACCTGTTAAACCATTCCTGTTTTGGGGACATCTCATTGTTGCCCCTCTAGTGCATCTGTTGTTAATTTCATTAACACTACAGCAGCTGAAACTGATTAACAACCCCCTCTGCTACTTAACTGACCAGATTAATATCCCATAAGTTTCATTGACTTTATGCTATACTCTGATTAAAAAGTGTTCCTTTTATTCTTTTGAGCAGTATATATATGTTTATATGTGTGTGTGTGTGTGTATATATATATATATATATATATATATATATATATATATATATGACAGCAACACTCATCACTCACAACAGTGACAAAACAATTACATTGACAATCATGTTACGTTATTTTCAAAATGTTTCCTTTTCTTTTTCATTACTCCTTTAACACACTACTTCTCTGCTGCGGCTGGTATTTTGCTAGTCATATATATATATATATATGAGTATGTATGTGAAATAGGTTATTATCATGTATATATCAACAACATACAGTAGATTTTCTGCCTTAATAAGTTATAAACTTATTGGGATGCTGGTAAGTCGATGATAATTGTTGTTGGCAGGAGCGCACAAAAGAGTAAAAGAATATTTTGAAAAGGATTTGCTTTCCACTGCAAAACATGCAGGTATGTATTTTTGGACACCTGTTAATTTCCAATATTTATTATATGCATATTTTCATCCCAGTAATAGAACTCAGAATTATGTTAACAGAGTCATGCAACTGCCTTCTTTATATTTCTGTAGAGATGCCTTTGTAAAGCAGGACCATTTTAGCTTATAGATAAATGATGTTACAACTGAGTCTGAAATTGATCTAAAGAGGTGAAGGAAATCTTCACTTTGACAATATGAGTTTTCAAGCTAAAGTCAGATGGAGGAAGGACCATCCTGTTACATTATATTTGATGTTTTGTATCAAAGTGGTGTTTAAAGTGATCTTTGTATTTCTTTATATTAATTTTTCAGGTGTATTTAAACAGTTCTGAAAAATCAGTTATCACACCTGGGGCCTCATGTATAACGCCGTGCGTAGAATTCGCACTATAACATGGCGTAAGCACAAAAGCCGAAATGTGCTTACGCCCAGAAAAATCCAGATGCAGGAATCTGTGCGTACTCCAACTTCCACGTTCTTCTGCTACATAAATCTTGATCAGCGTGAAAAGTAAAGCTTGTGAACGTGCTTTATGTAACGCCCCAACTCCTCCCAGAATTACGCCTCTTTGAATATGCAAATCAATATAAATCGCCCTTAAGCGCAGCCTTCTGTGAAAAGACAATGGGAAAAGCACAGGGGAAAATATAAGAATTTCAACGAATACCAAGTGGAGGCAAAGGGAAAACATACTATTTGTTTAATTAAACCGTGGTATAATCAACAAAAGGAAGTTGATCGAGTGACATAGCGTGTTGGAGAAACTTGATAGCTCACAGTCACAAAATCGCACAGTGCCAGAAATAAAAAAGAAGTCACATATCAAAGTCGCCGTGAAAAGGTGAGTTGTAGCCCACTGTTTGAGTGTCATATGAAAGCTTATTAGGGTACAGAGAAAAAAAAGGCAAACAGTGGGGAAAAAGCACAAAATGTCAACTTCAATCTCAAAATTTCCACTTTAATCACGTAGTTTATTTTGTCATTAAAATAGAACATCATAAACTTCATCTTAAAATCGTTTAATTAACCAGTTTCTCAAATCACATCGTAAATAAAGTATAGCACGTTAAATGCTTTGTTTTGTATGTGATCTTCTATGTGCTGTGTGTGTGAATCACTACGTGCTTCTTAAACCAGCTCTCGTCCTCTAACAGGACACAGAATCCATTACATTTGTGATATTACAGCTCTCTGAATAGCTAAAATACTGAGATGTATACGTGATATTATTTTCATGATGATAGTTAAAGCATGTTATTAAGCATGGGTTTCACAGCGCAGTGATTGTGTGCAACGTCAATGAAATAATTTATTGCAGCAGTACTCATGGGCGGCTCTATGTCCAATAGAGAAAGTCCAATGTCAATATGGTATCTTATGCACGGTGGATGGCCACATCCGTTGTGGACACTGCATAGCCGCCTTGTGCTCATGACACAAGCGTGTAACTTTTCTCGAAATTTGCCGCTGTGTTTTTAGCTGTGTCGTTATTTTCTTTTACTGTGTTATATTAAATATATATTGGCATGGCCTCCCCTGCAGTCCTTGCTTTTATTTCTCCAAGTAACCGATCCCCACACAATCAGCTCTGTAATAGATGTTAAGCCATCTGTAAGCTTAGAGTGCCGATTCTTCAAAACGTTTAAGGAACATTGAAATATCTTCGTAGTACATGTTTAATTATTCTATCCTTCACGCCAGTCCCAGTAAAGAATATACAGTAGATTATTTAAATGAAGTTAAAGTTTTATCTGTAATATATAATAATTTGCTGCATTTCATCTTACAAATGGTACCGTCATCATATGTAAATACGTGCTTTATAAAATGGCGCAGGTTGTGTAATATTATAACTGTAGTGCAAGTTTACAGTGAGGCAATTGTACTTATAAGTACTAACAGTTCTACAAGAAGCACTTGATTGAGTGTGTTTATAGTTCTTGGGATGAAACTGTTTCTGAACCGCGAGGTCCATACAGTAAAGGCTTTGAAACGATTTGCCATGGCTGAGACATCGTGTTCTTGAGTTTGTATCCCGATAATTCTCTTTCCGATCAGCTGCTGCTGTGATTCACACTCAGATACAGTGATATAAATACTCAGAGTGCTGCAGTAAGACTAATAAGGAAAAAGATGATCCGCTGTGGCAACTCCTAACGGGAGCAGCTGAAAGAAGAAGAAGGTGCAGTTAGAGTAACAACGCTAAAGCAGTTATGGTATTTGGAATACTATGGCTATTCCCTGGACCATTATATTGTTACAAGTTAATTACAATCAGATGCATTACACTAATAAACAATATGCGGTTAGTTTCAGTGTATTTATAAAGCCACGTCAGGAAAATAAGGAGTAACCACACAGGAACAGTAGCACTGCTTTGAAGCTAGGTGCCGCCAGTCTGCAAAACCGAGCGGAGAACTTGCGTACGACAAGGTATGAGGTACCATGGAAAAGTGCATGGCTTTATGCCAAGTGTAGGTTTTATACATCACGATTTGAACGTGGAAAAGTTCTTACGCAACATTTCTGTGCGTACGCACCGTTTATACATGAGGCCCCTGGTCTGATAAACCAGAGAATTCACTGAAAAAAGCACACTTTGCTCAAATTCATTTTGCAACTCTAGATTGTATGAAATTCTCCAAGCAGGTTTAAAGTAATGGCACAGATGAATGCGAGTCTGAGATATAAAACACTGTGTCATTAGAGTTAATGGATATTTTGTTGCTTAATCCCTTCCCTTATGATCCCTTTTAACTATGACTGCTTTATAAGCTAGTGGCACTAAGGTGAAACTGACTACTGGGAATGAATATTCAGACAGCACCTTCAGAGCATAACAAAAAATGTACTTATTCTCTAATCATGTTAGGAAGCACCGGGAAATGGACTTCTCAATTGAAATTTCACAAAT
This sequence comes from Polypterus senegalus, assembly GCF_016835505.1. Lineage (NCBI taxonomy): Eukaryota > Metazoa > Chordata > Cladistia > Polypteriformes > Polypteridae > Polypterus > Polypterus senegalus. Next base: position 74,963,048 of record NC_053156.1, read on the forward strand.
GGAATGAAATTCAGCCATTTGCGAAATACACTCATACACAAATTGAACAAAAATTGTTAATTGATTACTTCTATGATCCTATGTCACACTAATTGCACGGAGACTTATTTTGCTAAACTGGAATAAATCCAGTCCAAACAAAAAGGGTTGTTCTGTATTATCTCAAATCTATATTTTCGAGAATGCAAAATGTTCAGATCTTGGCTAGAATTCATTAAGGTAATCCTAAAGTAAAAGTGGTGATGTCTTTCCATTGTGTCAAGGATGAACTTACTTGCTGAAATGACAGCTGTGTGGCTGTGGGTGTGTGCACTGTAGTTCCAAGGTCTCTCCAAACACATGTCCTGGCTGTTGGTTATAGTCTGTATTAAGCCACAATGTCGTGACCTTGTATGGTGGCCACGGACTGACACTAATATTGATGTTTTGGTAAAATGGGTCGTCCACCTGTACCTCCCTTGCAGCCTGTTCAATGGTCTGTTAAGTCCTAGAAACATATAGAGCTAGACAGCTAGTGAGTTACCTGGCGTTCCACATCATCACTTTTTCGTATTGTAGCATTATGACCTACATCTTTGAAGGACAAAGGAATTTGCCACATTCACCTAGCATTCTGTCTCCCTCAGGCCAATGGGTCAGGGTTAGAGTGTCTGAATAAAACTTTAAAAAACAGCATTAGAGCAGATTTGGCAGAAGGATGCACATTTTTGGCACTCTTCCAGACACGTCTTCACCACAGAGCTGCACATAAATACAGGAAGTTCCCCTGCTGCTCTAATGATTGGTTGTGAATTTCATCTTCTGCTTCATCATCTGTGTGATAACCCAACTCTGCACACTCCAGTGCACATACACAACAATGTGTCCAAGAAGCAGAATAAGATTAAATAACACTTAGATAGGTCACATCGGGTTAAATGCATGGTGCCTGTATCAGGTTGGGTCAGGGTCTGTAGACCAGACTGTGTTGTTAAGCTTTTTGGTCTTCTCCTTTAAAACTATTAGGCCAATGCAGACCTGCCATATTTTGCCTAGATGACAGTTCCCAATGGCATGGATGTCATCTCTACAAGGTGCCTACACCACCAATCCCAAGATGTGGCTTTTCATGTTTTACATTAGAATGACTGCTGCGTCACCTAATCCTATGCAGACTCAGGGCCTTAAATTATTGCTAGCTCCACCTGAACCCATCTTGTGATCTGAATGTGCCTGAACTCTATTAGTGCAATTCAAGGATTTTGTCAATAATATTCACTCTTAAGAAGACTTAAGAATGGTATTTGTTTTCTACAGTTTGAGTAATTTTTATAATAATTCATGATTCATTTTAAGATTTGTAGGAGTCATATTATATCACTCAATCACTCTCACTCTGCTTTGCTGAAGTTTTCAGCCTTCATCTCCAGTCTTCTCAAGGGCTGTTGTAACTGTAACATCCAGGTCTGTCTTGGCCTAAGAGCTTGTTCCTCCAGTTTAGCGTTCTATGATCATTCTGTATCTCATGATTGTGTCCCAATTGCCCACCCTGGGCCTTCTATTCCTGAGTCTGATGCATACCCTGGACAGGGTGCTTCTGAATTGTTCCTTTCTATTCCTGGAAGGGGACACATTGACTTCATCAACAGAGTGCACCAAGCCAATGCCAGAGTGTTGCCAAGAGTTTCCAAGAGTCCCCTCTGCTGGTAGAGTTCCAAATCATTGCCAGTACCCTAATGCCTACATACTCCTAGATGGTCTAACTGCCTACGAATCTTAAAAAGTCACTAAAAAGCTCCAGGTTGCTGTCAAGACCACTATGACCTATGTTCCTTATGGTGAGTATAAGGCCCCAGATAGGAGCTAGTCTTCCTTCTGCCCAGTCTTCCCAGCTGGAAGGTGATGTTTCTGCTGTTCAGTTATCCCCAATGGGAAGTGATCTTCTTGCTGTCTAGTGATCCCCACTGGGTAGTGGTCTTCTCTTTTAATCATTCCAGCCAGAATGTTGTCTTCTTGCTGTACAGCCATCCCCACCAGGAGGTAGTTTTCTTGCTATCCAACCATCCCCACTTGGAGGAGGTGTTTCTGTTGTTCAGTTGTCTCTGATTGGAGGTAATCTTCATGCATTTAGCCTGTTCTTCACTGTGACCGATACAGAAAATTTGCTTTCTGTTCAGCCATCACTGCTGGAATTATGCCTGCTGCCAATACTCTTCACCTAATAATTACAGACCAGTGGCCCTCATGCACAACATCACAAAGACCTACAAGAGAATGGTCCTGAACTTTGAGTCCTATTGTGAAATACCAATTAGACCCACTGCAGTTCACCTATTGGACAAGGACTAGAGTGGAAGATGCAGTTATCATTCTGCTTCACAAAGCTTATTATCATCCGGGCAAAGCTAATAACACTGAGAGGATTATGTAATTTGATTTCAACAGTGCCTTCATTTCCATCCTGCCAAAGATGTTAAGGGGTAAGCTCAGAGATATGCAGGTGGATGGTGTCCTGAATAATGGACTGTCCAGCAGACCACAATTTGTTGGTAATAAGGACTATATCTCTGATGTGGATGTGAGCAAACCTAAGCTCCTGGATGTAAGCAAGAGGAGAACCAGTCTTGTCTACTTTTCCTTTTGCTCTGTAACTTTGAACTATCACCTGTCACCTTGAACAGAAGGAAGACAAATCTAAGTGCCATTATGAACAATGATCCACATCCTCTCTCTGACACACTAACACTGAGGACTTTTAGCTAATGAATTAATTAGCAGACGTATGTCAAGAAATGCCTCTGGGAGTCATTTTTACCAATTTCAATACACTCTTTTAACACCTCAGTGTGACTATACTCTTTTAATTTTTTTAGTTTTTTTCTTTTTACTAAATCTAGCATGTATTTAGTTGGTATAATATTTATTACTTATTTAATTATTAAGCTTCTGTAATAAGCCAAAAGCACATGCAGCAAGCAGCCTGCTTTCCCATCTCCCCACCATCGCAGAAAGGTGATTCTTGATTATCTGGGAGTGAGGTACCGGGAGCTGTATAGGGTAAATAATATATCGTTATTTGGAACACATGCATTTCATGTCTGTTCTGTGTCTACAAAGATCTATGTTTTAGTACTAACAACAACATTTTGACATGAAGTGTATAATGTGTGAAGACTGAAGTTCAAATATCAAAAAGCAATTTCACAAAATGTACAAGTATAACAAAACAAGTGTGCTTTTATTCAAGACTATAACTGAAGAAAAAGAAATAAGGTTAGTGTGGCTTGTTGTTGTGACTTCTTTGGTAGTACAGCGGTAGGAGCTGCTGAGTCCTATTCAAACGGTTGCCAATGCAAGTCTTCACGTGTCCCAAAATAAACATTTTGAGTCGTGAGCTGCTCTTATTGTTACTATTATACAAGGTTAGTGTACTTTGCTGTCCAAATAACGATATATTATTTACTCTGTATTGCTCCAGGTACCTCACTTCCAGATAATCAAGGCTTGAGCTGAAAGAACTTTTTGCCCTTCCTGCAGCAGTGTGGGAATGGGATAGCAGGCTGCTTGCTGCTGGTGCTTATCGACACATTTACAAATGGAGAAGGTGCAAAGGGATTTAAGGTGGGCCAGGATTACAAGTTTTTTTGTAGGCTTTAGGAATTCTAGTGTTAAGTTGCTAAATAGATCCTGACCATCAATAATTCATCCTAAAAAAGCAAAAGTAATATAAAACTATGTGTGATTTATATAAAAGATTTCTGGTATCTAAATATATGAAAGTGGGTGAAAGATTTATATAATTCATTCATGTCTGCAAAAGAAATTAAAGGTATATAAAATTATGTAAAGGTATCTTAAAATAAATTGATATATCGTAAAACACTTTATTGACACTTTCAAGTTCCATAGTTACTGAAACAACCAAACTCAGTAAGAAAGTGACCAGCAAGTCAACAGATATTATTTAATGGAGCTTAAACTTTATAAATGGACTATTATGAACAACAGCCTATTTTCTGAGGCTAGACAAAGTCTTCTTTGAAAATTCTATGTACCTTGGCATGTGGTCCCTTGACAAAGGTCAATGACTAGTCACAGTTAATATGTGTGGATATGTACCAAGAAACTTCAGTTCAATTTCCTGGTCCCAGAGATGGATATAAGCTTTATCCTACCTCATGTTTATGTTTCTGAAAATACCATTCAGAAAACTAGCTAAGTATTACACTCCAAACATTCCCCTGTGTTTGAGTTAAGCCAGGTTTGGCCTGTTGAATTCTTTTAGTTTGAAAAAATGCAGTCTCCTTGCAATTGCTGTTTCCTAAGCTCTTTAAAACTAGCTGTTGTCTGTAGAAAATAAATAGGAAAGGAAATGAGTGGCTTTAACATTTTGCATAATAACCACTGACCCCAAATGTATTAAATATCTTCAAGTATTTGACAGTCACACTGCAAGAAGCAATATCAAAGGTGGAGATCAAAGTGAATTATCACTTAAGTAAAGAAAAAGTGAAAGAGGCAATAGGGTACTCTTGAGAATATATAAAGCAAATTAGTGGTTTCCATTATGACTTTTGTTTTATGCTTAAATCCTTGAGAAAATAAACTTTTTTAGAGTAGTTTGGATCATATTGCAGCATTGTCCCTGCTTGTCATTGATAACCTGTTATTTGTTTTAATACAAATAATTACAATACACAGCTGAGGTTTTGTAAGACTGAAAACTGATGCGTCATGCTAATATGATATTGAGAAAGGCTGTTCTGACTGCTTCTGCAGACTATATAAATAGCACCTCAATTTTCCTTCAGTCAGGTTGAAAACGTCTTCACGTGCAAGAGGGTAAATGTGGAATTATTGAAGAAAAAGGAAAAATGGAAATTAGAAAACAATACATTGGTTATTGCTATCCTAATAATAATGCATCTTGCCTTAAATTATTTTATGAGACAGAAATCTACGTATTTTTTTATATTTTCTCTACTATATTGATTTCAGTCACTATCTGCAGCAATCTCTGTGTGATCATTTCGATCTCTCATTTCTTGCAGCTTCATACACCAACTAATTTTCTTATCCTTTCACTTGCAACAGCTGATTTCTTGGTAGGGTTGTTTGTAATGCCAATTTCTTTGATAATACAGATTGAAACATGCTGGTATTTTGGTGTTATTTACTGCTATGTCTATCAGGCACTTGCTAATTTTTTCAGTGTAGTCATTATTTGGAATTTGGTGTTTATATCAATTGATCGTTATATTGCTGTTTGCAATCCGTTCTTTTACAGTTCTAAAATAACTTTAACTCCCATAAAATTCAGCATTCTAGTAATATGGTTTTATTCATTTATACTTACAGTGATGATTTTTTATTTTAATTATATTGAAAGTGGGATATGTGAGCAAACATGTATACTTTATACAAATGACTTTACAAATATTGCACTTTTAATACTTACTTTTATAATGCCATATTCAGTAATGATATTTTCTTATACAAGAATATTTATAGTTGCCAAAAGGCATTCTAGAGCTATTAAATGTATGATTGAAAAGATGCAGTCGGTAGAGAGCAATGATTCAAACACACCTAAACCCTCAGAAACAAAAGCTGCAAAAACCCTTGGAATAGTAGTGGCCATCTTTATGATGTGCTGGTTACCTATTACGTTATTCAATCTTTGTGTTAGTTTTAATTCTTTTGCCATCATTCACATAAGGAATGTATTCATATTGATAAGTGAAGTGAACTTTGGAGTTAATCCAATTATTTATGCTTTTTTTTACCCCTGGTTCAGAAAAGCACTTAAAATAATACTGAGTTTTAAAATATTTAGTCCTGCTTCTTCAGTGATTAGTTTATTGTGAATTCTAAAATGTGTCATCTGTGTACAGTAATATTTAGTGATGAGGCTTTTTTGTTTGTTTGTTTTATGAATTATGTATTTGGTATTTTAATTATCAGTACTAAGCAATCTTTAATGCTATACATATCTTCTTTTCTAGTTATTGTATTATGGACTTATTCTTCTTGATTTTATTAAAAACGTAATCTGTATATGAATTGAGCATTATTATTAAAAATACGTAACAATCATTTCTATAATAAATAAACAGGGCTATTGAGAATTATTATCACTTTTTTCATATTATTTCTCACTCGCCTAATAATTTCTTAATCTACATTATGTAAAAAGCACAACTGATGTGCTACTTGCTCACTTTTGGCTAGTGCCTGAATAGAGCCATACTTGAAAAATAAGTTTAGAAAATGAATGGATACATGAAAAAGTAAATAAAAAAATAATTTAAATTGAACATTATTCCTTTATATAAATGTATTTAACAGGCATGGCCAATGTTAAAATTTATCATAAAATTAAGTTTTGCATTAAGTTATGATCAAGGGCCTTTTAATTAATCCTTGTTTTCATGTTTACCAATCCCAAGCAATTCTTCGACTATCTAAACAAGAAGAGAAGGTTAATAAATCTAATTCAGGGCAGCTTATTTCATGATTATTACTTTTGTTGTTCAAACCCCAGCCAATACTCAGCAATATATTTTTCTTCAATTAAGAAATTAAAGCACAACACTGTTTATACTTTTCTTGGTTTTAAACTACTATTATTCTGTAGTGTGTGAATGTGATGTTCATTCTTCAGGCTTACATCCTCACAGAAAAAATTCTTTTGTATAAAATAAAGCCAGTAATAATAATACATTTGTGCCTTTCAGGCCATTCAATGATTATTACAGGATACTATAAAATATATGGCTGTAGCTATGGCAGCAATACTGTAGATACATATTCTATGAAATTCCACACTCTTCATCAATATTTTATCTTTAACCCAGTGACTTGCAATATGTTGGATATTGGTCTGAATACTCTTTTTTACTATATAGTAGTAAGAACATCACATGATAAAAAATGGTATGTTTAATTCTACTTGATAGTTAATATAAAATTGTGCATCTAATCAAATAAAATATATTTTTAAGTGGTTTGTTTTGGAAACATTCTGACATTCTTTTTTCTTTAAGAATTTTATTGTCCTTATGTTGCCATCCATTTTCTTCCACTTATTCGGGTCCGGGCTGTGGGGGCAGCGGTCTAAGCAAAAATGCTTTTCTCTGCCACCACCTCCAACTCCACCTGGGGAATACCAAGGTGCACTCAAGTCAGCCAAGTGATATAATCTCTCCAGTATGTCCTATGTCTGCACCTAGGCCTCCCCTAGTTGGACATGCCCGAAAACTACTCCCTCAAGAGGTGTCCAGGAAGCATCCTAATATTCAAATGCCTGAACCACATCAACTAACTCCTTTCAATACAGAGAAGCAAAATAAAACTCATTTCTGCCACTTGTACTTGTGATCTAGTTGTTTCTATTACTACACACAGTTAGTGACCATAAGTGAGTTTAGGAATGTATATTGACCCTTTTCCTTATTAACCAAGGAAATCTGTTTGTGACAATTTCTATTACTCTTCATGTACAAGTCTTAAACTTTAAAAAATTATCTTGACTTCAAAAAATTTTAAAGTGAAATTTACATGTGTATTGGGGTGGGTTTTGATATCAAGGAACATTCTTTTTCACTATCATGAACAAATTTACTTTTGTTTACAGGCAACACCATTTTGTGTATCTTGTTGTCAGGGCACTGCTCTCCATTACTGGGGGAGTTTAATTTTGAACATTGCTTCATCTGCAGTTGTAAATGCGATGCATTAAATACACGTACATCAGGTTGTTTATCATCCATGAGAAAGAGTAAAAACAATGAGCTTTGTGCAAGTTTCTTTTTTAATTCTGATGTTTAAATGTTAAATTTTTCCCTTCAAATACTTCTTTTGGTTTTTTTTTGGCTTTGGCAAAAAATGTAGTGTTTTTTGATGACTGACCCATTTCTGACTTTTGACTAAGATTCATCTCCCGGTCTATTGTATTCATTCTTTCTGTTCTTAGCATTTAGGCAGAGCAGATGAATGACCACAAGATGAATGATGTATTCAGGGAACTATGACCTTCTCAGGGAAGTGATGGACAGTAAATTACAGCAGGGTAAAGAGCTCAAGTAATTTGTCACAGAAATAAACAATTTCCATGACCAGGCAGCAATATGGGGTGATTCTGGAGGACTTAGGTGATTTATATCATAAAGGAGCCACAAATTCTTCTCGGTTCTCAGGTGGTCAAAGTAAATGTGGGAGCTTTTTAAGCCAATACCATCTAGTTTTTAGCTTACACTGCAAATATATGCCACTGACAAAGCTAAGGTTTTCAACAAATTTTCTGAATGTTATGCCTCTTAAATGGGCTTCATCCAGATATGATTATAGTCACTCTAGAAAGACTCTAAAAAAAGTTTTTGATCTTCCAGCGATGTTGGAAGTATTTCTCAATAGATTTACAGAATTCAAGAAGTGAATATGTAGTTACTTTTCAAACCATCACAGCAGACTAGAGTTAGCAGAGAACACTTTGGTGTCTTTATTTAAGAAGGCTCTCAAATCTGAAATAAAAGATGACATGGCAAGCCATGATGTGGTGAATGCCGTGGAAGAGGCTGTAGGCCTGTATTAAGCATAGATACAAAAATATAAAAATAAAACGGGAATGCACACATGAAAAAGGGACATTACCAAAAGTAACCTATGAACATGAAGAAATATGGTTAGCCAATGGTATGGGAAAAAACTGGTGTAACTCCTAAATACTAAAGGAGGATTAATAAACATCACTGTTTTAGCATGGAAAATCAGGTCATATGTAGCTCAGTGTCATAATATCCCTAGAAAACAAGGAAACAAAAAATCTCATCTTATTGTAGGGTGAGTACTTGTAGTCAAGCCCTGCTTAAGAATTTCATACTCACAAAGTACTTTTTATTTAAGAGGCATGCTTCCATTTATTCTTCTCAAGTACAAGTCACATCTAGTTGTAGCTGATGGAAATTCATTAGGAGTATTAGAATGCATGAAACATCCCCTTCATAATTGAATTGTTACATTCTGATTTGCCACCTTCTTTGTTATTTCTTTTTTTCTTATTAAAATCAAATAACATTCCATACAAGCAAGTCAAGTTTAACAAAACTAGGTTTGAAACAAATCAACCCCCACCCATGAGAAAGAGAGCTAGGCCAGCAGAGTAAAATTTTAAACTAGTAAAAATGAATAAATAGATAAATTAACAAATGAATAAAAATAAATAGAATAAAAAAGAGAGGAGAGAATCCACTTCTTCAATTTAAATGCTTATTCTAAAATGTTATTACTCTTACTTTTGAAAAAGTTTTGTACAGATCCTCTAAGTGAGAATTAGATTTTTTCCAATTTCAAATAGTATATAACATCCATGCTAGTGTTTAGATGTGGACAGTGTATGTGCCCAAAAAAGAAGTCTAACTGCATTCTCGTACCATTGCTCGCATACTGAAGTGTCAGCAGTGTGAGCGTGCCCTTGTCGATCAAATACAGTAAGCTCTGCAGTCTACTTGTGACTTTACACTGTAGGGAGATAAGTAAATACATCAAGGTAAATAACATTCAATCTGGCATTTATATAAGTAACATATAAATGTTTCTTATGTAAATACCATCACAAAACATAATCACAAACATGAGTTTGCACAATACGTTGGCGAGCTATGTTAAGTCGTGCTGTTTCTTTGAAGGACAGGTGTGGGGCAGACTGACTGGCAGGATGATGCCGGACCTCATCCTGCATTGCAACGGTGCCATCTTTCGCCTTTACGCCTTGTGCAGCTGTGTTGTTCTTATATGTGAGTGGACATTTCTTGCGGGGAGGGCTTCTGTTCTCTTTCTCCAATCTAAATTCACTTCTGTTATAGCTCGTCTTTATTGTAAAACAGCTATGTCAGATCAGGGCGAGCGTGAATGCGACTGAGAGAATAAAACTGAATAAAAAAACTGCTAATCTTTACAAGTACCATACATTTACGGCAGCTGTTACAGACTCAAATCAAATTAGGGTTAGGGTTAGGGTTTTTATTGTATAATAGTAACAATAAGAGCAGGTCAAAACGTTTATTTTGGGACACGTGAAGACTTGAACTGGCGACCTTTTGAATAGGACTCAGCAGCTCCTACCGCTGTACTACCAAAGAAGTCATGACAACAAGCCACACTAAACCGATTTCTTAGTCTTCAGTTACAGTCTTGAATAAAAGCGCACTTGTTCTGTTATATTTGTACCTTTTGTGAAGTGCCTATTTGATATTTGGACTTCAGTCTTCACACATTATACACTTCATGTCAAAATTATGTCGTTAGTACTAAAACATGGAAAAAGTTTGTCTTTTAGGTATGTGTTCAACATTTCTGTTATCCTACACTTACATAAATCTTTGTAGACACGGAACACACATGAAATCCATGTGTTCCAAATAATGATATATTTTTAGCCTATACTGCTCTAGGTACCTGACTCCTTGATAAACAAGGCTTGAGCTGTGAGAGGATTTTACAGTGTCTGCAGCGGTGGTTAGGTTGGGGATGCTATAGCAGGCTGCTTGCTGCTAGGGCTTATTGACACATTTACAAGACAAAAGATGCTGAATGGAGAGGTGCAAATGGATTTAAGGTGGGCCAGATTTATGAGTTTTTTTCGTAAGCTTTGGTAATTCTAGTGTTAACACTAGACACAGGAAGCAGAGGGTGATGGTTCAAGGAACCTTATCAGGATTGGTTAAGGTTAAGAGTGGTGTTCCACAGGGGTCTGTGCTTTTAATATATATATATTCATATATATATAATATATATAGTCATAAAAAAGTTTGGGGCAGCCACCCATATATTGGTATCCTGGCTGCAGAGTTGCAAAATGTATAACAGCACTGATGTGCACAAAACCGAGTCCAAAACAGAACTGAGGGAATAGGGTACAGGTGGAGGCTTATAAAGGGGAAGACAGGAAGTGAGATCAAAGGGGTCGGGCTCATAGGGGTCTTCAGCCATAGGGTCAAGCCTGAACGTGATATCACAGGGGCCGGAGCTAGCAAGGTCTTCTTCCATAGGCTCGGACCGGAAATGACGTCTAGAGGGCCAGGTGGAATCTCCCGTGAATGGTCTGCAGGAAAGGGAGAAAAAGAGTCAGTGCACTCTGCCACATCCCAGTCTGATTCGGAATTGCCCTTACTCAAGCCCTTTAGCTGCCTCCCAAGCGCATGTGTGTGACAATATATATATACAGTACATATATCTGCTGCTCAGAAAAATGAAAGGGATACTTTCTAATCAAAGTATTATAATAATAATTGATCTGGTCAGTTAAGTAGCAGAGGGGGTTGTTAATCAGTTTCAGCTGCTTTGATGTTAATGAAATTAACAACAGGTGCGCTACAGGTGCAACAATGAGACAAAAAAACAGGAATGGTTTCACAGGTGGAGGCCGCTGACATTTTTCCCTCCTCATCTTTTCTGGCTGTTTTTTCAGTAGTTTTGCATTTGGCTACGGTCAGTGTCACTACTGGTAGCATGAGGTGGTACCTGGACCCTACAGAGACTGCACAAGTAGTCCAACTTCTCCAGGATGGCAGGCAGACAGTTCCTGGAGGATGAAGGAATTAATACCATTGACTGGTCCCAACACTCGCCTTACCTAAATCCAGGTTGCACGTTGTCAGGCATGCATACAAGCACATGGGAGCCATACAAACTACTGAGTAAGGTTTGAGTTGCTGGAATGAAATTTCGGCAAAATAGACTAGTCTGCTGCATCATTGTTTCACTTTGATTTTTGGGGTGTCTTTGAATTCAGCCTTCTGTAGGTTGATAATTTTCATTTCCATCAAATGATGTGGCATCCTTTTGATCCTAACACATTACCCTGTCCATATCATTCTAGATATCTAGCATGATTTTTTCCCATTGAGATCTGGTGTGTTTCCAAATTGTTGCTTTAATTTTTGAGTGGCATATATATATATATATATATATATATATATATATATATATATATATTGTCACACACGTGTGCATGGGAAGCAGCTGAAGGGCTTAGGAAATACTGTTTATACATCTGCCCGGGGGGGGCGGGGTGCACTGACGCTCTTTCTGAGTTCTCTGCAGGTCTTACCGGGAAATCCCACCAGGAGCCGCCATTTCCAGGAAGGACACATCACTTCCGGTTCCGGCCCCAAGAATGAGGTCACTTCCGGTTCCGGCCCCAAGGATGATGTCACTTCCAGTTCCGGCCCAGAGGACGACATCATTTCCGCCCTCTGTGCTATAAAGCTCACTGCCTTTGCTTAGGCAGGCAGTTCTGTTTTGGACTCTGTTGTGTAAACAACTGTTAACAATGCCTCAAAGACTTTTGCAGCCGGAAACCGTAATAAGCGGGTGGCTGCCCCAAACCTTTCACGTCTCTGGTCTCCACTTATTACAGTGGCGTAGTCGGCAGGATGGTGTCCCCGATGAACCGGGACACGAACTATCACGGAACCAGGTGGGTGAGTACGGGGCGAGTTTCGGGCGGGAGTGCGCCAGAGGGTCAGGAAGGGCGGCGGTGCAGGCTCTGCTCCATGAGCATAACTCGGTGGGGACCACCCATCTCGTGGAGAACGTAGAGGGACCCACAGGCGTGGGCTGGCTTCTGGGGAACACACACGAGTGGCTCAGTATGCTCTCCTTGGCAGGAAAGCCGAGCTGCCCATCGGGACCAAGGTCCCAGTTAGCGATGGGTTGTCCCCAGGCGGCAGGTGAAGGAAATCATAAACTGGGAGTTTAACCCAAGCAAAGGGCTGTCAGAGCAGGCTATGGCTCTCTGGCAACAGGTGGGTGAGTGGCTACGCCATTGAGTTAACCCCTTACAAATAGTGCAGCAAGTGGCCTGTTTTCTGCTGCTAAAAAGACTACCCCAGGAATTTGCCCAGCCGGCCTGGGGCGAATTCCATTCTATGGACGAGCTGCTGCAGCTCTTGCAAACCCAGAGGCGGCTGTGAAACCTGGGAGGGCAGAACAGCCGCTCTGTGGACTACCGGGAGCTATGTCCCACTAAAGCAGTCCCTTCCACGCATTCCAGAGCTTGTTCCGAAGTCGCCGGGCCGTCTGGCTTGCGACCTGTCGGGAACAAGGCGGACCGTAGGGGACAATGGCGGGGTTGTTTGTGTGCCCTTAGCAATCCCTGGCGGATAAACATACGGGGAGCTTCTTATTAATGGACATAAGATAACAGCGCTGTTCGATTCCGCAGTAGCGTGTCTGTCGTTGCTCGCCGTTTTATTCTGCCGCAACAGTGGATTAAAAGAAGACCAGTCTAAAATGTATACACGGAGATATCCGCACATACAATACCGCCCGGTGTTACGTATGTCTCGGAGGAACCCTTCGACAGCTTACCGTGGCGGTGCATCCGGATCCTCCGTTTCCCGTAATCCTCGGGCGAGACTGGTCTGATAGTAACGGCGGTAGTTTAGAAAGCATTCCCCGAAAAACTTATGGCCTCGTTATAGATGACAACGATTCATCTCAAGTTGCTTCCACACGTGTAATCAGCCGACAGGGAGTGGGGCGGTAGGCCAAGAGAGTGACGAAGACACTCCCGGACCGTCGCGGGCTACTACGTCATCCACTAGCGCCCAGCGAGGGAGGAATCTCCGCCCCTTGAGGTCAGACCGACCCGCTCTCTGAGTTGCACTTTCAGTTTAGAGCGACGCGGCTTCTTTCAGAGAGAACAGTGGAATGGCGACTCTCTGAAACACATAAAGAATGCAGTGGTTCTCGTTAACGGCCAACGCAGCATTTGCCCATGCCACAGGGACCTCACTTTGTCGTTGACAATGATTTGTTGTATCGGGTCGCTGAACATGAGGGGAAGGTCCGGAAGTTGTTGCTAATCCCGCGGACCTACCGGCGGCAGGTTTGCGAGTTAGCACACTCCCACCTTCTTGGAGGCCATCTCGGCTCCGATAAAACATTAGAGCGAATTAAGCTCCGTTTTTTCTGGCCGGGGATTAATGAGGAGGTTCGCGCTTTTGCGTTTCCTGTCCGGAATGTCAACTGCGGCAAATTCCTAGGAGGACCGTGCTCCTCTGGTTCCCCTTCCCCTTATTGGCGTTCCTTTGATAGGATTGGGGTTGACATAGTAGGACCCTAGAACCCTCAGCCGAGGATATAAATATATACTCGTCCTCGTGGATTATGCTACCCGATTCCCTGAAGCCGTTCCGTTGCGCTCGGCTACCACAAAAAATATTGCACGGGAACTAGTAGGAGTCTTTTCGCGAGTAGGCATTCCTAGAAGTCCTGACGGACCAAGGAACGCCTTTTACCTCGGAAACGTTCAAGGAGACTGCCAAGTTACTGAAAATAAAGCATTTAAAGACCTCGGTGTATCATCCTCAAACCGATGGCCTAGTGGAGAGATTTAATCAAACTCTCAAGCAAATGCTACGTAAGGTAGTCAGCAAGGATGGGAGGGATTGGGACCAACTCCTCCCCCTTGTCCTCTTTGCATATCGGGAAGTTCCTCAAGCCTCTACGGGTTCTCTCCATTTGAATTACTGTACGGAAGACAACCCCGGGTTTATTGGATATTTTAAAGAGGGCTGGGAAGGGGAGGCACAGCCCTCCACTAATATTTTGGAATATATCGCCCAATTGCGCGTAGATTTGATGCAATAAGACCGATTCTAAAAGTCATATAGAGGAGGCAATCAGCACAGGCCCGCCTTTATGACCGTGGTACGACTCTCCGGGAGTTCCAACCGGGGATCGCGTCATGGTATTGGTACCAACTTCTCACTCTAAACTGCTCGCCCATTGGCTAGGCCCCTCTGAAATTAAGGAAAGGAAGGGATTGGTTGACTATTTGGTGAAACAGCCCAATCGCCGACCAGCTGAGCGAATATATCATGTAAACCTGCTGAAACCGTGGAAGGAGAGGGGTCCCGATCCCTCCTCCGGACAGCCCTGCTCTCTCTTCGCGGAAGTAAGTTCCCTTAATTTCGCGAGCAGCTATCCCCAGGCAGAAACAAGAGCTCGAAGCAGCTATCCGCTCTGTCCCCGAGGTGGTAAGTGAAAAACCCGGTCGGACCTCTCTGATTGCGCATGACATATTGACTGACCCGGGGGTGATCGTCCGTGGCGACCCTACAGACTCCGGAGGCAAAGAAAGTAGAAGTGGAACTGGAAATCAAGCGAATGCTGGCACTAGGAGTAATCGAGGAAAGTAGTAGTCCCTGGTCCAGTCCCATCGTCTTGATTGCTAAGCCTGACGGCAGTTGGAGGTTTTGCAATGACTTCCGTCGGCAACCAAGTTTCCAGATTGATGCTTATCCCATGCCTCGCGTGGATGACCTCCTCGAGACTGGGACCAGCCAAATTCTTGACTACACTTGACATGACAAAGGGGTACTGGCAGGTTCCTTTAACGGAGTCCGAAGGAAAAACGCGTTTAGCACTCCTAGCGGACACTGGCAGTATCGTGTCCTTCCATTGGGTTACACGGGCCTGCGACTTTTCAGCGTCTGGTGGACAAAGTGCTCCGGCCCCATAACTCGTTCTGTGCTGCCTATCTGGATGGCGTGTCATCTAGTCCAGCACCTGGAAGGAACACATACAGCAGGTCACAGCAGTATTACGGACACTGGGAGAGGCCGGGCTCCGAATCAACCCCAAGAAATGTTTCTTTGGATTGAGGAAGCCAAATATTTGGGCTACCTAGTGGGCGGGGTACTGTGAGGCCACAGTGTTCCAAGTTGCAAGCCATAATGGCCTGGCCCGTCCGCAAACCAAGCGGCAAGTCCAATCCTTTCGGTTTGGCGGGTACTACCGCCGGTTTGTGCCTCGCTTCTCCGAGAGCGGCGCCCTTGACCGATTTGACAAAGAAAAGAGCTCCTAATACGGTGGTATGGTCTGATAAAGCGGGGGCTGCATTCAGTGACTTAAAAAGGGCTCTGACTTCAGCACCTATCTTGATCTCCCCTAACTTCTCTCTCCCTTTTATCCTCCAGGCGGACGCCGGACACAGGCTTGGGTGCCGTGTTGAGCCAAAGCGCCGGCGGTGTTGAACACCCGTTATGTACCTGAGCGGAAACTGTTGGACAGGGAGACCAGGTGCGGCGGTGGAGAAAGAGGCTCTGGCGATCAAATGGGCGTAACTCAGCTGCGGTACTACCTCTTGGGTCGCGTGTTCACTCTGGTGACGGATCATGCACCTCTGAAGTGGATGGCCCTTCACAGGGAGTGAATCCACGGGTCACGAGGTGGTTTCTTGACCTGCAGCAGTACAAGTATACGCTCGTTCATCGACAGGGGTCTCTTCATGCCAACGCCGATGCCCTCTCCCGGGCCCACGACCTCTCGGTGCAGGTCGCCCGACCCGGCGGGTCTGGGCTGAGGGGAGTCTTGTCACACTGCGTGTGCATGGGAAGCAGCTGAAGGGCTTAGGAAATACTGTTTATACATCTGCCCGGGGCGGGTGCACTGACGCTCTTTCTGAGTTCTCTGCAGGTCTTACCGGAAATCCCACCAGGAGCCGCCATTTCCAGGAAGGACACATCACTTCGGTTCCGGCCCCAAGAATGAGGTCACTTCGGTTCCGGCCCCAAGGATGATGTCACTTCCAGTTCCGGCCCAGAGGGCGACATCATTTCCGCCCTCTGTGCTATAAAGCTCACTGCCTTTGCTTAGGCAGGCAGTTCTGTTTTGGACTCTGTTGTGTAAACAACTGTTAACAATGCCTCAAAGACTTTTGCAGCCGGAAACCGTAATAAGCGGGTGGCTGCCCCAAACCTTTCCGTCTCTGGTCTCCACTTATTACAATATATATATATATATACAGTATATATATATATATATATATATATATATATATATATATATATATATATATAGTCATATGATAAAGTTTGGGAACCCCTCTCATCCTGCATAATATTTTACTCTACTTTCAACAAAAAAGATAACAGCGGTATGTCTTTCATTTCCTAGGAACATCTGAGTACGGGGGTGTTTTCTGAACAAAGATTTTTAGTGAAGCAATATTTAGTTGTGTGAAATTAAATCAAATGTGAAAAACTGGCAGTGCAAAAATTTGGGTACCCTTGAGGGGTGTAGTGGTGTATGGCTGAAGTGGTTCCTGGGGAATTCGTAATGTGGGCGTTTCTCACCTAAGTGCACAGGTGAGAAACTGTCTGCATCCAACATTTTTTTCCCGGGAGCAGCTGATTGCCACAGCTGCCACGTCCCCGTTATAAATAGAAGTGCGAGGCAGCTAGCAAGAAGGAAGAACAAAAAAGGGAAAGAAAGGTTGAGGTTGCAGGAGAAAGTAGGAGGAGAAAGCCAGTGCGGGAGAGCGAGCGAGCAGGCTTGTATGCAGCTGTTCAGTGATCCTGGGTGTTTGGCCAGCACTGGAGGAGCTGTCGGTAGTGGTCGCTCCCGCTGAGCATGTTGAAAAGTGGGAGTGACTGGAAGGAGGATGGCTTGCCGCATAAGGCTAACGAATGCAGCGGGAGTCGGTACTTGGGACATGGAAGCCCCAGCGGGAGCACCCTACTCGCTGGGGAGCCCAAATCGTGGTTTAGTGAAGCCCATCAGAGCCAGGGATCGGTGAGGCAAACGAACCAGCAGAAGTAGAAGGCAGAATGAAGGTCAGCCGCAGGTAGGGTGGCTCCCCGGTGCACAGCCTGAACAGGAGAAGCAGGGGAGTCACCAGTAGTCAAATCACTTCTAAAAATTTAGGCAACTTTACATCCTTTGAGGCATTCATTTTAAATATTAAAACAGGTTCCAACACAATTATAGTGCTAGTCTACAGACCACCAGGGCCATATTCATTGTTCATGACTGAATTTAGCAACCTTCTATCTGATTTGGCTATAAATTATGATCCCCTGATGGGGGATTTTAACACTTTAGCAAATGTTTTACTTATTTTCTAAATTCAGTAGGATTTTGTCAGATTGTCAAAGGTCCAACTCATAATCATAACCACACATTAGATTTAATTATAACTTACAAAGCTGAAATTCAAAATTTAAATATTACTCCATTAAATGAAGTTATTTCCGATCACTTCTTAATTACATTTGATTTAGTCCTGCCCTTGCCAATGCACTCACAGATTAAAACAAAGACAGTGCGACATCTAGATTGTAATTCTGCTTCAAAATTTATAGATACCTTGAGTAAGTCAAGTGTAATTGTGGAAAACCATTTAGATCAGTTGCCATGAAATGTAAACATGGAATACAATTTAGAACAGCTAACATCACATTATAATGTGACCTTGAGAGATGCTCTGGACACAGTGGCTCCCCTTAAAACAAAAGTGATCAAAGCACATAGAAACTCTCCCTGGTTTAAATGAAAACACTCGCGCTCTTAAATTAGAGTGTCAAAAACTGGAGCGCAGATGAAGAACAACAAAGCTACATGTCTTTCAAATTGCGTGAGAGTGTTAATAAATATAAAAAAGCCCTCTTTAAAGCTCGCTTATAATACTATTCTACGTTAATAGCAATAATAAAAATCCTCGGGTACTGTTTATAACAGTGGCTAAATTAACAAATGGGAATTCAGATCAACAGTGCAAAATACCAGCAGATATTAGCAGTACAGACTTTATGAACTTCTTCAATGAGAAAATTAAAAATATAAGATCCCAGATCTCTGCATCACAGTACAAACCAAATACTAGCTTAGCAGACCCTGTCTCACACTGCATTCAGCACTTTAATAATTTTAATCCTGTAACTGAGCAGGAAGTCATAACTTTAATTACTAAAATGAAGCCCACTATTCTAACCATTATCAATAGTTTATTACTGCATGGCACCATACCTGATGCACTAAGCGTCAGTCATTAAAACCATTACTTAAAAAGTCAGACCTAGACCCTAAACTAAACCTAAAAATACTAAATAATTATAGGCCTATTTCAAATTTACTGTTTCTCTCTAAAATACTAGAAAAAGTAGTCGCCAGTCAGCTTCAGTCACACCTTACGCATTACAATTTATTTGAGAAATTCCAGTCTGGTTTTCGCACTGGTTATAGTGCAGAAACGGCACTAACACGGGTTGTAAATGACATTCTGATATCCTCTGATGAAGGAAACTCCACTGTAATTATGTTGTTAAGTGCAGCATTTGACACCATTGACCATTCTATTTTACTGCACAGGCTAGAAAACGATGTTGGACTTACAGGCCCCGTGCTCGCTTGGTTTAGTTCTAATTTATCAAATCGATTCCAATATGTACAGAAATGTGCTGACAGTACTCCATCATTATACAAAGAAGTTCAACATGGTGTCCCGCAGGGCTCAGTACTGGGACCTTTACTGTTTTCACTTTACATGCTTCCACTGGGATCTCTCATTAGGAAACATAATGTTAATTTTCACTCGTATGCAGATGACACCCAGTTATACCTTTTATTTAAATCAAGTAAAGTTTCTCCGATGTTGACTTTAATTAGTTGTGTTAGCGAATTAAAGGAGTGGATGAATGAGAATTACTTGTCTTTAAATACAGATAAAACAGAGATGTTAATTGTTGGAGGAAATGACGCTGATCACAACAATATTTTGTCATCATTTAACTCAGTTGGAATCCCAATTAATTTTACTGAATCAGCCCGCAATCTAGGAGTTATCTTTGATTCTAGCATGTCATTTAAAGCACATATTACAAAGTTGTCCAAAACATGTTTCTTCCATCATAAAAATGTTAGGAAATTAAGGCTTTCTAAATAAACAGGATTCTGAGAAATTAATTCATACATTTATCTCTAGTAGGATTGACTACTGCAATGCGGTGTTCACTGGCTGTTCAAACTGTTCTCTAGTGTATACAGCCTCCAGTTAATCCAAAATTCGGCTGCAAGAATTATTACAAAAACAAGAAAATATGAACACATAACTCCAGTTCTTAAATCCTTACACTGGCTCCCGGTTAAGTTTAGGGCAGATTTCAAAATCCTCCTTTTAACATATAAAGCATTAAATGGCGAAGGTCCGACTTACTTGTCTGAACTTATCATGACTTACAAACCTGAGCGCACATTAAGATCTCAAGATGCCGGTCTGCTTATGATTCCAAGGATTAATAAAATAACAGTGGGAGGTCGAGCTTTTAGTTACAGGGCCCCTAAACTGTGGAATGGTCTTCATGCTTCTATAAGAGATGCCCCTTCAGTCTCAGCCTTTAAATCCCGGCTGAAGACTCACTACTTCAGTTTTGCATATCCTGACTAGAGCTGCTGATTAACTGTACAGACTGCATCTCTGTTGTTAGTCATTAGCACTAAAACATAAGTAACATGATAGTTATAATTGAATACTAACCCTCACCTATTCTGTTTCTGTTCTCGGTTTCTCAAATGTGGTAATTGGTGCCACGGCCCACCTGCCAAGTTGTTTGCCTGCCTATGGTAAAGTCATCCCTGATGGAGGATCGCAGGAATCATGGGAAAGAGGGGTCCTTTCATCGGATTGGCTGGCCCAGCCCTGTTTTAGCTGTGGAATGGCCAAATGGGGGAGGCAGCTTGATGGATGAGGTCTCCAGGACTGTAAAAATATCCAAATCTTATTATGTGATATCATCTACTGTTAAATTCTGTTCCACTTCTAAAATCTTTATTATTATGCTGTATTAAGGATTTGTTCTGTTCTGTGTATTGTATTGTATTGACCCCCTTCTTTTGACACCCACTGCACGCCCAACCTACCTGGAAAGGGGTCTCTCTTTGAACTGCCTTTCCCAAGGTTTCTTCCATTTTCCTACAAGGTTTTTGGGAGTTTTTCCTTGTCTTCTCAGAGAGTCAATGCTGGGGGGCTGTCAAGAGGCAGGGCCTGTTAACGCCCATTGTGGCACTTTCTGTGTGATTTTGGGCTATACAAAAATAAACTGTATTGTATTGTATTGTATTGTAGTAGAAAGGCACCAGGCTTTGTGTTAAAGGACAGCTTCCTGCCATTGTTTTAACCTCGTTTTTTAAAGAATTTATTTATTGTTTTATCCTTTCAACTATTTTAATAGATTATTTATTTAGTGACATTTTTGAAATACTGCACTTTATTTATTTTTTTAACACTTTGTTTTGTTTGTTGTCATTTTAAATTCAAGAGCTCCCAGAAGCTGAATGGGAGCGTGGACCGAACACGCATTGTAACAATGGCGGAAGAAAAACACTGCATTCCAAGAAAAACACCTGCTACCTACTGTCAAATTTGGTGGAGGTTCCATCATGCTGTAGGGCTGTGTGGCTAATTCAGGGACTGGGCCCTTGTTAAAATTGAGGGTCGGATGAATTCAACCCAGTATCAACAAATTCTTGTGGATAATGTTTAAGCATCAGTCACAAATTTGAAGTTACGACAATGACACAAAACAGTTCGAAATCTACAAAGGCATTCATGCAGAGGGAGAAGTACAAATGTTTTGGAATGGCCGTCACAGTCCACTGACTTGAATATCATCGAAAATCTATGGAATGATTTGAAGCAGGCTGTCCGTGCTCAGCAGCCATCAAATTTAACTGAACTATGGAAGAATGGTCAAAAATACCTCCATCCAGAATCCAGACACTCATCAAAGATTATAGGAGGTGTCTAGAGGCTGTTATATTTGCAAAAGAAAGCTCAACTAAGTACTGATGTAATATCTCTGTTGGAGTGCCCAACTTTATACACCTTTCTAATTTTGTTATGATGCATATTGCATATTTTCTGTTAATCCAATAAATTTAATGTCACTGCTGAAATACTACTGTTTCCATAAGGCATGTCATATATTAAACGGAAGTTGCTACTTTGAAAGCTCAGCCAATGATAAACAAAAATCCAAAGAATTAGATAGATAGATAGATACTTTAGAATTAGGAGGGTTCCCAAACTTTTTCATATTACTGTTTATATATATATTAGGGCTGTCAAGCGATCAAAAGTTTAATAGCGATTAATCACATGACTTTGTGTAGTTAATCGTGATTAATCTCATTTTTTTAATGTTGGAAGTTTAACACAAAGATTTTTAAGCACAATCAGACCATATTAAGAAGAATGGACACAATATAATAACATATAAATGTACTTCACGTGTTCAGGTAACTAGAACAAGAGGAAAAAAGACAAAACTTCAACAGTGAGGAGGTTTTATTCACTCATACTCTAGGGGTGTGCAATGCTGAACATAGAAAACAAATAATTGGGCTTATATTGTAAAACAGATGACATATATTTAAGATATGTCCCATATCTGCCAAAATCAATTCAATATTAATCAAATTCTGAGGGCCTTGTATGCATTTGTATTCACTCATACACAAAAAGCAATAACAAAGCAGCTGTTAGATAGACTTGAGTAGACACAAAAAATAAAAGTTAATGAGAAGGTTCTTAAGGTGCTTAAGTGGTTAAGGTTCTTAGTGGTTGTTGGTTTCTTTGCACACGCTTCACAATCTCAGAGTGGAGTTCCATCTAGTCGGCACGTCTTTTACGAGTGTCTCAGTCTTCAGCCCATGCACTACTTGCTGTTTCTCAAGTTCTGCAGTATTTGATGGACTGTGCTTGAAGGGCCCCACCACCTTCGGCATTTGAAAGTGCACCCTCAAATGCACTGTTCTGCAGAGACACTGTCACAGAACATTGAATGCTGTACACAATGCATGGCAAGTGTTTGAAAGGCAGCTGTCTCACTGCTGAAATTAAATTTCATGCACTATCTGTGCCGAGTGTGCTTACTTTATTCTCAACTTTCCATTGCTTTGCTAAATTCATAAAATGTTGGCGACGTTTTGGCATGATGTCCCTCTGATGTTTTCATGACCGTCAAAGCATGTGAATTCAGTTTCCACTGTTCATCAATATAATGGGTTGGCTATGATTTCCAAGTGATGTCCAGTAGTCACCAGTAAGTGTGACCATCTCCGTGAAGTCCAACTTATTAGCTAGTTTTGCATCTCTGATTCATACAGCTCGTGTATCCTAGTTATGACTGTGGCTCTTAAGGGTAATTCATAAGTTGGGTCATTGGACAAGATCCGAATTATGTCACGCTGACCTTCGTCGTCCACTATGTAAATCAGCCTGCATGCTGTGGGATAAATGGGCTATCCATTTAGTAATTGCAACCGTTAATTTGCTGGAGGTTGGCGTGTCCATTGGTTTTGCCAAACACTGTTGGCGTGGTCTATCGCAGATTACCCGTGCTAATGCTGTTAGTGTAAAATGTATGCTTGGCTTGCATGTGATATTGTAGGCTGCTTGTATTCGGTGATAACTAAACTCGGCTTGACTGTAACTACACACAATCTTTGTTTTATTGAGTGAGCCGTCGGACAAAGTTATGAAACTGAACGTCCCATTTAATGGACCTTTTCTATCTTTCAACAGTTAGGAATATGAAGTGACTTCTACAACAAATAACTCAAAGGCTACAGTGGCACACATTCAGTTTGTAGGCTCAGCTTGAACTGAGAACCTGCGTTAGTTAATGGCACAAATTATTTTTAACAGCGAATATATATATATATATATATATATATATATATATATATAGTAAAGAAAGCA
Source organism: Polypterus senegalus (assembly GCF_016835505.1). Classification (NCBI taxonomy): domain Eukaryota; kingdom Metazoa; phylum Chordata; class Cladistia; order Polypteriformes; family Polypteridae; genus Polypterus; species Polypterus senegalus. The sequence goes on from NC_053156.1 coordinate 74,986,575, forward strand.
CAAACAAGCATAAAGATTTGGGGTTTCTTGCCCGTATACTGAAAAATAATCCACAATAAAATATGAATTATCACAGTCAAAGGACATGAAAACATTAATTAGGTTTTGACAGTTCAAAGATGGCGTCGAAGGAGTATTTATGTAGGAGGGGCAGGAACTGGTGGAATGCTGGGTAGGAGCCGTGGTGGATGATGGGATCAATGGCGTCATGGGTAGTGGACGGAGGAAGGGCGGAAGTAGCGTACTGCGGGAAACTGTAGGAGGTAGGCTTATGGCGGAGGTGTGTGTTTTCTTCTGTAAGAAACAAAGAGAAAGGTTAGTACCCGCCACTCCCTCCTGGCGTATGTCTTTCCAATCGTATTAAGGTCTGTCCGCTGCCCCTACTTGCATGTGTGACACAACCCAGCCCAGACCCATCAGGTCGGGCAGACCAAACCGAGAGGTCGTGAATACGGGAGAGGGCATCGGCATTGGCCTGAAGGTTGCCACGACGATAAGTGACGGCGAACTTGTATGGCTGCAAATCCAGAAACCACCTGGTGACTCGGGGATTCGACTCCTTATGCAGTGCCATCCACTGAAGAGCAACGTGATCAGTCACCAGAGTGAACTCGCGACCCAACAGGTAGTAATGTAAATGTGTCACTGCTCACTTAATGGCCAAGGCTTCCCTCTCCACTGCCGCATTCCTGGTCTCCCGGTCCAGCAGTTTCCGGCTCAGGCACATTACGGGGTGCTCGACACCATCGATACTTTGGCTCAACACGGCACCCAGGCCTGTGTCCGAAGCATCGGTCTGGAGAATAAAAGGGAGAGCAAAATCAGGGGTTCTTAATACTGGTGCCGATGTCAGGGCCTTCTTTAAGTCACTGAATCCACGTTCCGCCTTGTCATTCCATACTACATTATAAGGGCGCCCCTTTTCGTGAAATCAGTCAAGGGTGCTGCTCTTTCAGAGAAGTGGGGCACGAACGGTGGTAGTACCCGCTAACCCCAAGAAAGCCTGCACCTGTCTCTTGGTATTGGACGGGCCATTCCGGGATGTCTTTTATTTTGGAACATTGTGGTTTCACCTGTCCTCGTCCCACTAGGTAGCCTAAATACTTGGCCTCCTTTAGACCAAAGAAACACTTACGGGGTTTATGCGGAGGCCGGCCTTCGCTAGTGTCATGAGGACAGCGGATACCTGCAATAGATGCTCCTTCCAGGTGCCGGAATAGATGACCTCGTCATCTAGGTAGGCGGCACTATAGGACTGGTATGGCTTTAGCACTCTGTCCACCAGACGCTGAAAGGTCGCTGGGGCCCGTGCAGTCCAAATGGGAGGACCTTGTATTGTCAATGTCCACTAGGGGTGCTGACATTTTACGGACTTTTATCCTGCGACTATGCCACTGTAAAGAAAGCACAAACAACCATAAAGATTTGGGGTTTCCGGCCCGTATACTGAAAAATAATCCAAAATAAAATATGAATTATCACGGTCAAAGGACATGAAAACATTCATTAGATTTTGACAGTTCAAAGATGGCATCGAAGGAGTATTTATGTAGGAGGGGCGGAAGTGGAGGAATGCTGGGTAGGAGCCGTGGTGGATGATGGGATCAATGGCGTCATGGGTAGTCGGCGGAGGAAGGCGGAGGTAGCGTACATGGAAACTGTAAGAGGTAGGCTCATGGCAGCGGTCGTCTTTTCTTCTGTAAGAAATATATACTGTATGATCTGGATAGGAAATATAATTAAGAAGCGGTTAAGTTTGCAGATGATACCAAGATTAGGTGGATTGGCAGATAATCTTAAATCCATTAAATCATTACAGAGGAATTTGGAGAGTATTTAGGCTTAGGCAGATTTATGGCTGATGGAATTTAATGTAAGTAAATATAAATTGCTACACATAGGAAGTAAAAATGTTTGATTTGAATAAACAATGGGAGGTTTGAAAATTTACAGTACTCCTTATGATAAGAATTTAGGAGTCGTATTGGACTCATCACTGTCAACATTCAGAGTGTGTTCAGAAGCCATTAAGAAGGTTAACAGGATGTTAGGTTACATAGAACCATGTGTAGTGTATACATCAAAGGAGGTTACAGTATGTTCAAGCTTTATAATGCCACACCTGGAGTACTGCATGAAGTTTTGGTCTCAGGCTACAAAAAGAACTGCAAAAATCCAGAAAAGACAGATTAAGCTGATTTCAGAACTACCAATGGAGGAGTTATAAATAAAAATTAAAACAGCTGAGTCTTTTCAGATTAAGCAAAAGGAAATAAACAGTTGACATGATTGGGTCAAGACTGTTGCATTAAAATGAGTTTAACAAGAATACGGGGACAAAGTTGGAAACTTATCAAGGGTAACTTACACACAAACATTAGTAAGTTTTCCTTTACACAGAGAACCATATACACATGAAATAAGTTATCATGTAGTGTGGTAGACAGTAGGACTTTAGGAAATTTCACAATTCTCCTTGATGCTATTTTGGAGGAATAATATGGATAGGACTGGTGAGCTTTGTTGGTCTGAATGGCCTGTTGTAAAGTGTTTTCTAAAGTTTTGAGGATGAGGAGTGATCAGTGCATACAGACAAGGGAGCAAGAAGTTTCCGCTGTCCACCGTTAAACACCTCCCAGTCAGCAAAATAAGCATTAATCAAGGAAGAAATCCAGTCTGGAATGAAAAATTTCTTATTAGTTTTCAAAATTAAAGCCAAATATGCAAAAACAGGCCTATATTTCTAATTACAGAATTTTATTTATGTATTATCTCACATTTCTTTATATTTCAGTTTCAGGCTTTAAAATTTTACATTATTCACAAGAGAGACAGATATTTCAATATATGTCTAAGGATAACAGGTAATTCATACACATTATATTTTATTTGTTCCTGCATAAAGATTGAAATTACCTTTAAATATATTTATTAGAAATATTTCTTAACATGTTATTTTAAACCTAAAACAATTTCTTTATACACAAACCAGTTATGTTTATTTAAGCTGATGTGTTTACTATTAATTAAATTAACGCGTATACTTTTTATCTTTGGTGTAGAATTTTAACATAGTGCCAAGAATGTTTTATTAGAATATCAAATTATAGGAAATAAAACAGAACCTGCCATCACCTATGAAGTTATGTAAAGAAAAAACATTTTGTTCTACATCACATTTAAAAATTACAAATTATTTATAGCACAATAATTGGATGGGAAAAGAAATCAATATATTACATGCAACAAATGTCTTGTACTGTAATTCAAAATCTATTTGTATTTCAAATCCCTTCAGTGTAGTTAATTCATCACTGTGACAGTGGTTTGCTTTCTGGAGGCTCTTGAACCTGGAACCGTTGATAATGTATTCAAAGATGAGCCGGGCAAATGAGAGCACACACAGTAAGCAAGGGGTTGGTGCAAAGTGTCTTGTGCTTTTATTTAACAAAACCAAACAGTGTCCAAAAGTGTAGTGCTTCAAATATTCTATAATATAATTCCATAAAGTGCAAGGCTCAATAAATAAATCCAGTAAAAACAAGGTTAAAATATCAGGGAGATGTTTACTTTATAAAAAACTATGAGCACCAGTGCATTGGTTCTGTAAAAAAAGCGCAGACTAACCATTTTGTTAGATGAAAAATTTTATTTGCATTAGTTATACACTACCCTTGCTGTTTCTAATGAGTGTGGAACTTACAGACTTCGGTGTGACTGCTGATCCTAATATGATGCGGGAGACCTTCTGTGACAAGACCTTGAAGTTTGCTGAGGGTTGTGTTGGTGTTGCCCCTTGCAGCCACCACTACTATGAATTCCTCATGAAAGTTTGGACATATAGCTACTAGTGTTTAGCTTATCATTGTTATGTTGTAGGGTCAGATGTCTATGAGTTGGGAGCAGAGAGCCTCTTGTCCCTCACTGCACAATCACGGATTTGGACATTGTGTCTGATAACAGTTTCAGCAGACACATGAAACAGTCTGATGTGTCAGGTCATGTTATGAGCAACCAAGTCTTGGATGGTCAGCTTTCCTGACAGTCTGTGTTTGGGGCACAGAGAGGAAGGTTAATCTATTCTGTTATGCAAACATAATACATAAAATGCCTGTATGCAGCATGACAATGGCCATATCACTTGAGTCTGACTATATTTCAGGTATTATGCTATGCACACAAAATAGATTAAGGCTATCTTTTCTCTTGACCTGACCTTTGAATTAAATCTTTTGTAATGGTGACTCATCCAGGCATTGTTCCACCAGAGTGCACTTAATGAGCTTTCATGTACTTTACAAGTTGCACTGTCTAATTACCCAAGCTAAGACTGAAAACATTTTGTGAAAGTAGACAAGCTTCAGTTTTCTCATTCTGAAAAATGTTGTTTTTCTTTTTTTATTAGAATTTATTATATTTATACATTTGTTATAATAGAACACAGTATGTGGTAATATAAATGTGCCATTTCAACGTAATTGTACAAGAGCCTCTAGGGGAAGGCTGAGATTAACAAAAGGTAGGCAAGTTTAAATGTTCTCCTAATTGCATAAATACAGGATATCATTAGTATGCTTGAGATATGTGTGTTGTAATTGCTTAAACAAACTAGTCTGTCATTCAGAATGTACTGGAACGAATTGATAATTGAAAATGCTAAAGAAATCAGAAAAAATGGACTGAGAAGCATGAGTTATGGATATTGTTACCCTAAACATAATGCATCTTGCATTAAATTGCTTTTGCAACCAGACATGTATGTGTTTCTTTACATTTTTGCGACAATTGTAACTATAGTTACTATCTTTGGAAATCTTTTTGTAATTATTTCTGTTTCTCATTTTAAGCAGCTTCACACACCAACTAACTTTCTTGTTCTCTCACTAGCTGTGGCAGATTTCCTAATTGGTTTACTGGTGATGCCTTTTCAGTTTTTTGGGAACATAGAATACTGCTGGTATTATGGGAATATATTTTGTTATATATATGTTACATACTATTATTTGTTAATTCCTGTTTCTACAAGTAATTTGATTTTAATATCAGTTGATCGTTATTTAGCAGTATGCAATCCATTTTTTTATAGCAATAAAATTACAATTCCTGTTACAAGTATTGGTATTGTAGCAGTATGGGTGATATCAATAATATACACAATGGTTTTCTTGTATTTTAGTGGAGGAGAAATTGTAACATATTTGTGTGCAGGTTATTGTCGTTTACACCACTTTCCAGAATGGGCAATTATATACAATGTGGTTTCCTTTTTCTTTCCTTTTACAATTATGATATGTTTATATTCAAGAATATTTATAGTTGCAAAAAGACATGCAAGGGCAATAAACTGTGCTATTAAGCAAATTGAATTTATTAATGTAACCAAATCAACTGTGTCTAAACCATCAGAAAGAAAAGCAGCTAAAAAATTAGGTATAGTAAATGGAGTATTTATGATCTGCTGGTTACCAAATCTTTTATTAACTTTATATCTTTGTTATGTTGGCAGCTCCTCTCTTATTGTTTATGATCTATTAGATGGATTAAGCTGGTTAAGTCAAATTAACTCTGGTCTAAACCCAATTATGTATGCCTTATTCTATCCTTGGTTTCGACGTTCACTGAAATTGCTTATCACATTTAGTGTTTTCAAGGCAGATTCTTCAGTGCTCAACCTTTTCCCAGCAAAACCGGAACAGTAAAAAGCAGCAAATATTAAAATAACAAACATAAAAATGATGTGTATTTGTATTTTCATGGGCTAAGATTCATATTTCATTATACATTTGGATTTTGTTTTTTGTTTTCCTGTACATGATATAAATAAATATTTGTTATATTGATAACTCCTATTTTATTTTAATGATTAAGAACAATTTCAGGTTTCTTATTGAATAATGCCTATTTCCAAAGATTAACAACAGGAAATTTGATCTCAAAAAGGTTGTGTAATGTTCAATTTCACAATGTTGAATATAATGTTGTAATGTTACTGGTTTCTTTTTTTTTTTTGCCATATTCTTAGGAATATTCAGTATGACGTATGGCATATGATCAGATTTTCTCTTTCATTTACTACATATACTACATTTAATTACTAATATACTACATTTCATTTTTAACTTGGAGGGTTTCTATATTTATTCCAAATATACTTACTTTTTCAATAATTCCCTAAGTGGTGAGGTGGTCAGCCTCAAAACTGGATTCATTTTAAAGCTCAGCCACTGAGTTTGTGTGCTTTGCATGTTCTCATTCATATTGAATAAATTTATAAAAGAAATGCATTAGTGTTGATATGTGCTGATCATGATATCCGGCACAGAGACAAATCAGTATGGTTTAATTAAGCTGTACTTGTATATGTCACTCTAACAGTTATTTTAAAAAGGTTGAATATGAAAAGGACAAATAAATACAAATACAGAAAACCTAAAACTTTAGGAATACAACTAATATTAATTCAGAATGTGTAGAAAAGTTTGCATTATTCCTTTGTTTGTTAATTTTTACCAGTTCAAGCTTTTATAAAACAGTTTATTATGAGTATGGTGCAGGTGAGTGGAAGTGTGGTGTGGCATTGGCTAAGCATTCACTTGCAGAGGTGTTGGGCAGTCGATTGCCTCATTAGTGTCCTGGAGTAAGTGACCTCAACACTTGTGGCAACAAATTTAACTTAAAAGTAGCCTGGGCAGGACAAAAACGGGGTGAACATTTGAAAGAGAATACCAGTGAGGCAGGAGTGAGTGAGCAAGAAAGTGACAAGGCAGTGTGTTTGGGCCCCTGTATGTGGGAGCAAGGTAATGGCGTTCCAAAGGGTGTACCAACTGAGCAATGATTTGAGAGAGGGGACTTGTGAACTAAGCCTCTCAGAGATTCATAAAGTGCTGTTGGAACTGTGAGTGATGATGGAGGTCCAATTCTGTGCACCCATGCAGATGTTAGTAGAAGCAGATGGGATGGGAGTTGGGAAAAAGGCATCACAGCTATCTGCATCTCTGCTGGCTGGGAAGACTTGCCTGGGGTGAGCTGGGGAGACAGAGTGACAGCCATAACAAACTGGTTGGCAATCATCTTCTGGGACCTTGTTTCCACAAAGGATTTTAAATTATTTATGGATTTTTTTTATCCTGCACTGTTTTTATTATGGGATTATTAGTTGAATTATTTATTGGGATTAAGCACTGTACTTTATTCATAGTTTGGAATAAAAGCACTTTATGCGATTTTGTACCCTCGCTCTTGTCTAAGTGTCCTCATTGCACTAGCTCATCACAGTTTAATATCCTGGTTCTGACACAGATACTTGTAACCTACATGCCATTACATTTCTGAAAGCCTAAATGATGCTTGATGATCTTTATAAAATTGTTGCTTTGAAATGTGCAAGATGAAAAATTTAACTTGATAGCATGAAATTGGTTTGATACGAATGAAATAACAGTGATTAATGTTTGCAGAACCTGTGCAATATAATAGTGTAGTTAATGGTTTCAAATATGGAACTAGAATTTAATGCCATAATAATGTTAGCACTTCACCTATAAGAAGATATATGAATGTAACTGAGAACAGCAGTTAGCTCTGCTTCTATGATGTGACCAGTGTGAAACCAGGCTGAAGTTTTTCAAATAGATTATAATGATTATGGCATAACAGAAGCTGCATGGTTATATTGATAATATATTGATAATATTAAGAATACACAATGTAAATATAGTAATTGAGCCTTTCACTAATTTTTGTGGGATTTTGGATTAAAGGACTGCTACCTGGTTTCAGTTAGGAAAGGAAAGGCAGACTTTGGCCCCTCAATTTTTAGACACTTGTTGGTATTTAATTTAGATGTCTTGCTTTTTTGTGTTATTTTACTCTTTTTCAATCCTTATCTTTTCATATTACTTTCATTCTTGTAATGGAGTCCTCATCTCACAGTTTTTTGTGTCTGTGTTTTACTATAATTGCTGATATCTTCTGTCTGTAAATGTAGCACATTGCTGGCCAAAGTGGTGCAGCACATGAAGTGATCTTAAATATGCAATAAAATAGGGTTATGCACATTGCCAAATGTCTGGGCTTTGACTGAACAAGGTAGGGAAAATCAGCACTTGCACAAATAAAAGAAGCAGAACATTTAATAAAGGGTGCATATTTTACTTTGAGTTTGATTTTATCTTTATTTATTAAAAAACATTTTTTGTGCATCAATTCTGCTTAAAGCCGTGACAATTTTCAAACTTTGCCTAGAAAGGAGATGCCTTTTAATATCTCTGCTGCTTTGTACAGTTTTTCAAAAGGACACTATTTTTGTCCCATTTTACAAGTTACAATTTCAAGCCAGCAAAATGAGCAACCAGACTTAAAACACATTCAAAGACCTAAATGCACAAATATCTGATTGCTCCCCTATCACCTACGTGTGGAGTTTGGAACTTTACAACAGATTCAGGGAGCTGTTCCCACTCAAGTCACCTTTATTAAAGAACCTCACAAAAGACAGTCTGAATTCTACTTGGGAGACCATAACAGTTGATGTGGGTCCTGAACCAGTGCAAATGAATATTTGAATTCCAGCCTAGTAGTCTTGTCACTTAAAAAACTACAATTTAAGATTGGACCTCAGCTGCGCCTATAATCTTACTCACTTTGGAAATGGAAAATGGCAGCTTTGGTAACATTATTTCCAACACACAATCTCCACTAGAAATTTGTAACTGCCATACAAGTTTATCACATACTTAATGTCATGCAGGAAGTAAAAAGCTCAGAAAAATGAGGCTGCTTCTGTAAAAGTTCATGCTGTGCTGAAGTATGAGCCACAGTCAACCTGTAAGGATATGTTGAATTGGGGTCATGATTCCCCAAGTTCTGGGCATCCAAGATTCTTGCGAACTAATGAATTTATTTCAAGACATTTTTGGTTCCCTTTAATCCAAAAGGATATAGAAAACTGTCATCCCGACCAATACCCCCAGGCCACCAGATGGAGCCCTCCCTGCAGTATGGAGGTGCCCCAGAGACCAGCAGGGAATCATGGACTATGTAGTTTTTATACACGGCCCTGCTGGATACCACAGGGGCCGCTAGAGGGAGCTGCAGGGAGGACGGAAGAATCATATGTGCCCTATAACCCGGAAGTGCATCATAGGAAGAGCGACAACAGAAGTGACATACTTCCGGGGTGAAGAAAAGGACTTGTACCTGACCCGGAAGTGGTAAAGAATCACATGGACTGGGGTTTGGGAACACTTCCGGGTCAGGGAGAATAAAAGGACTGTGGGAGCTTGGCATGGAAAGGCTGCTAGTTCTGATGCTGCAGCAGTGGAAGAATTTGTGAAAAATTTCACAAAATTCATGGAGGATGAAGGTTACATTCCGCAACAAGTGTTCAACTGTGAGGAGACCGGATTGTTCTGGAAGTAGATGCTGAAGATCTGTAAATGCTCACTCAGGAAGAGAAGGCTGTGCCCGGCCATAAACCAATGAAGGAAAGGTTAACCGTTTTGCTGTGTGCTAATGTTAGTGGCGACGTAAAAATCAAGCCGCTAGTCGATTACTAATTTGAGAACCTTCATGCTTTCAAGCAGCACAATGTAAACAAGGCCAGACTGCCCGTGATGTGGAGGGCAAACATGAAGGGTTGGTTCACAAGGACCTTGTTTTTGGAATGGCTGAACGAAGCACAAGGCTTTTGCTCGCGCCGTGAGGCGATATATTGAAGGGAATAATCTGCCTGAAACATGCCTTCTTCTGATGGACAATGCACCAGCACACCCTCCAAATTTGGTTGATGATATAGTTGAGGAGTACGACTTTATTAAGGTCGTGTTCATCCCCCCAAACACGACTCCTCTTCTGCAGCCCATGGACCAGAAGGTTATCTCAAATTTTAAGAAGCTGTACACCAAAAGACAATTCGCCAGTGACCTCATGTATAAATGGTGCATGAACGTTTCCATGTTCAAATCGTGATATATAAAACCTAAACTTGGCATAAAGCCATGCACATTTCCACGGTAGCTCATACCCTGTCGTACGCAAGTTCTCTGCTCAGTTTTGCAGACTGGTGGCACCCAGCGTCAAAGAAGTGCTACTGTTCTTGTGTGGTTTATCTTTCTTATTCATATCCACATCCCTGACGCGGCTTTATAAACACACTGAAATTAACAGCATATTGTTTATTAGTTTAATGCATCTGATTGTAATTAACCTGTAACAATATAATGGTCCACAGAATGGCCAAACTATTCTAAATACCATAGCTGCTTTAGCGTTGTTACTCTCACTGCACCTTCTTCTTCTTTTTTCAGCTGTTCCTGTTAGGGGTTGCCACAGCAGATCATCTTTTTACATATTACTCTTACTGCACCACTCAGAGCAGCTGATCAGAAAGAGAATTATCGGGATACAGCATCAAGCACACGCTGCCTCAGCCATGCTTCCTATTTGAACTGCTTTCACAAAGCAAACGTTTCAAAAGCTTTCCTGTACAGACCTCACAGTTCAGAAACAGTTTCATCCCAAGAGCTCTAAACGCACTCTATCACTCCATCAACTGCTCCTTGTAGAACTGTTGGACTTATAAGTACAATTACCTCACTGTAAACTTATGATACAGTTATAATATTGCACAACCTGAGCCACTTTATAAAGCGCGTATTTACATATGATGATGATATAATTTTTTAAGATGAAATGCAGCAAAATATAAAACTTTAACTTCATTTAAATAATCTATAGTGTTAATAATTAAAGGACACGGTGTCACTACGCTAGCAAGGATCTGGCGCTCCGTTCATGGATTGTTCCTGCCTCGCACTGTATGCTTTACTGGGCCTGGCATGAAGGACAGAATAATTAAACATGTACTGCGAAGATATTTCAATGTTCCTTAAAAGTTTTGAAGAATTGGTGTTCTAAGCTAACAGATGGCTTAACATCTATTACAGAGCTGATTGTGTGGCGACTGGTTACTTGGAGAAAGAAAAGTAAGTACAGGAATTAGAGGTACGTTTGAAAAAGACAGTACTGGTGCAATAAAGCATTTCATCGAAGGTCGCGCACAATCACTGTGCCACCGTGTTCCCATGTTTAATAACATGCTTTAACTCCTATCATCATGAAAATGATATCACGTATACATCTCAGTATTTTATTCAGAGAGCTGTAATATCACAAATGTAATGGATTCTGTGTCCTGTCGGAGGAAGAGAAAGCCAGTTTAAGAAGCACGTATTGATTCACACAAAAAGAGCACATAGAAGATCAAATACAAAACAAATTACTACTGACATACTACTTTAGTTACGAGTTAGATTTGGGAAACTAGTAAATTAAACGATTTTAAGATGAAGTTTATGATGTTCTACTTTAATGACAAAATAAACTGTGTGAATAAAGTGGAAATTTTGAGATTAAAGTTGACATTTCGTGCTTTTCCCCACTGTGTGCCTTTTTTTTCTCTGTACCCTAATAAGCTTTCATATGACATTCAGACGGTGGGAAAACACTCGCCTTTTCACAATGACTTTGATATGTGACTTCTTTTTTATTTCGGGCACTGTGCGACTTTGTGAACTTGAGCTTTCGATTCTCCGACATGCTATGTCACTCGATCAACTTCCTTTTCTTGTTTATACCACTGTTTAAACCAACAAATAGTATGTTTTTCCTTGCCTCCACTTGGTATTCAATGAAGTTGTTTTATTTTTCCTTGTGGTTTTGCCATTGTCTTTTCACAGAACGCTGACCTTAAGGTCTATTTACAGGTATATTGATTTGCATATTCACAGAGGCATAATTCTAGGAGGATTTGGGGCGGGACAGCAGGCGCGTGCACGTGCGTTACTTTTCACGTTGACCGGGATTTATGTAGCGGAAGAACATGGAAGTTTGCATACACACAGATTCCTGCATCTGGATTTTTCTGTGCGTTACGCACATTCCCGCTTTTGTGCTTACGCCAAGTTATAGTGTGAGTTCTACACACGCTGTTATACATGAGGCCCCTGGTGTTTCAATGTTACTGAGGAGACGTCTTTGACCCTGAAGGAGTTCTGGAAGAACCATTTTAATATTGCTCATTGCATCAACCTCATAAACAAAGCCTTGGAAGACATCCCAAACTCTACCTTGAACTTGGCCTGGAAGAAACTTTGGCCTGAATGTGTCCGTGAACGGGATTTCAAAAGATTTGAGCCTCCTGTTGTTGATGAGACTATGTCCATGGGCAAGAGCATGGGTGTTGAAGTGGACAATAAGGACATCGAGGAGTTGGTCCTGGATCACAAGGAGGAGCTGACGACGGAGGAACTCGCTGAACTCCAGCAGGAGCAGCATAAGAAAGGGTGGTTATAAAAAGGTGACGCAATAAAAGCCATCATGGAAAAATGTAATGAGTGCCAGGATTTTTTCGAGAAGAACCACCCGGAAAAAGCGGTTTCAAACAATGATAAACATGATGAACGACCATGTCGTCTCACATTTCTGAAAAAATTTTAATGTGCAGGAAAAGGCAAGTCACATTAGATCCCTAATTCGTGAAATCTGGTCCACTAGCTAAATGGCTAAAAACACCAGAAACCCAAGAAATCACAAGAGAGAAAACACCTGAAGGAGAACAGCCCTCCATCATGGAGCCGGACTCTCCCTCAAAAGTGTAATCTCCTCTCCACCCAGTTCCTCCTCACTTCCTTCATGCCAAAACTCGACTCATGCAAGGTTAGTTTTCATGGTTGTTTATGGCTAGTTTTTGTATACATTACGCATTTTCCAAGCTTTCATATTTTCCCTGTGCTTAAAATTCATTAAAAAAAAGTGTTTACAGCAAGCGGTTCGTAAGGGTGTAGCGCAAACTCTTGCAGTGTTATTCATTTAGTTTACTATTACACTGTGCATTCTATGGTATAATTAACTATTTTTGTTTTCTTAAAAATCTTAAAAAAATATATTTGCATACAGTTCATACGGTGTGGAAAGGATTAATTGTACTTACATACAATTTTATGGTGGAAATTACATTTGGGGCGTGACCAAACGGGTCGCGTCCAGAGTTTTGGAACGGATTACAGTCGTGACCAGAGGTACCACTGTATATGGCAAAACTGGAACACAAACACTTTGTCCTTTGCTGCATGTGCTCATTTGGGGCAGGAAGAGAGGGGGAGAGCAGCTGATTGTTACAAAAGAAGACACTTTTGCAATGTGCTTAATGCCTTCAGTTCTTGCCCTTCGCAAGGAGACACTCTCTCTCAGCTGCTTCACAGAAACAGAAACAGGTAACAGTTATAAGGCCGGTTTTCCTACCCATAACCCCATCTGCAAAAGAAACTCTGAAATTAGATAGTACTTTTTATAATACTTATAATACTAATATTAGTACTACTACTAGTCATAATAATAATAATAATAAATATTATTATTATTATTATTTATGTAGCACCTGTCTCATGATTAAGGTGCTTAAAGGTGATCTGATAACACAATAAAACATCAGGAGAGTATGGTAGTCCATTCATGCTCTCCATTACACAAGATATTCACTTCAACTAAAAGAAGCTTTCAATTGGTCCCACTCCCTTATTCTAAACAAATTTTAGACAGATGGAGGACTAACTTAATGAATACCTCAGAACTGCGAATTTGATTTAACAAGCATGAAAAAAAGAAAGTGGGATTTGTTTCAATGGTTATTATAATTAAATGTCAGTATTAATTACATGGCCCAAAAGAATCCAGGCTTATGTAAACAGAAAAAGAAGTTCAACTCACTTAATTAAAGGAAACATACTATAGTTTTGACATTTTTGCAGCACTTTCAATGCAATAAAATGAGTCCCAAATACAGACATTCAGCTTATGAAAACAATAAGTTATTGCAAAAACAATGCAATGCTACTAATTGCATCAAATAATATTATTACTGATACATTATTAAAATAGTCAGTGGTATGGGATAAGTAATAATGTTCACAAGAATGTCAACTTGGAAATAGTTCTCTTAAAACTGACCTTTTATCCATTGCGTCAGATAAGCACATCTTTTTTTTCCTGTGTTACATACTGTATACTTTATTTTGCACTCACTCCAGGGCCAAACTTAAGCTACATGTCTTTGGGGATATAGGAGGAAAAATGGAGTACTGAGAGGAAAACTCCCAAAGGCATTAGGATAATGTGCAAAGTCCACCTGGACAATATCTGAGCATGGGAGACAAACCCAAGAAGGTGGATTCATAAGAGAGCAGTGCTACCCATACCAAACTATGCTGCCCTAAAATCAGCTTTAGTAATGCATAAATGGAGCAAATGGACAGAATTAAAATCACATTTAATCTGGTCTTGATTTAAGCTGCAATAATGCAATGTGGTTTTGTTTGCTGTTTAATGTGAAGATCTGTGATACGATTTGTATATTTGTAGCTGGAGAGCCACAAATGGAGAAAATGAGTCACGTATCTTAAAATAGTTTTTTGACAGCCTAGTCTTTTGACAGCCTACCAGGTGTCATCATCAGAGGAAAATGATTAGACACACTGGAGTCAAAGGCAGTATTTAGCAATTGTGGGATGGGGGTTGGGGTGAGGTTGTTAGGGGGAGTAGATTAATAAGGTGAGGTTCAGACGGTGTTCATCATAAAGTCTTTATTTATTATTTGGATATTCTTCTTTTTAAGCCTGCATATGCTGGGTTCAAGTCCAAGTGTTTGTTAATAGCATTTTCGTTAGAGAGCCATGATTCTGCCAACTCTCTGACAGTCATAGTATATATGTACTAATTTATTTATATATAATTAACATTCATGCTGTTGATGATACATTATATTTTGTTTTGATCGTTTGTAAAATGGTAATTTTTCCACACACCCTAAGAATTATTATTTGGTAACCCCACTATAACTTTGAAAGATAGACTGTTGATAATATTGAATTATTTTCATTATTTTTGTTTGTTCATTGATTGGGAAAGATAAAAGAAAGAGGTGAAAAAGGTGAAAATTGAATAAACAGCTTTCACGACTTAGTCTTTAAATTATACTGAATGGCATCTTCAGTGTGCTATATTATTATAATAAATACTAAATACAGTATGCTGGGCAACAACTTTGACTTTCACAATTTTGCAAATTTACATCCCTTCACTTAATCATGACTAAACATGAGCAATTCACTTTATAATGCCAATACTTCTTAAATATAAAAAGGAAAATATATATACTGTATGTATGTATGTATGTACATATAATTTATAAAGAAATAGCTTTGGAGGAATGTTCACTGTAAAAGAGTATATTTTATTTAGTGATGCACATGCCATACTATACACTGAAATCTGAAGAAATGCACAGCAAAGGGGCAAATTACAATAACACTCTGTTAGATTTGGAATTATTTAACTGCAAAGAACATTTTTAGTTATGGGGACCCTGACTTGAACTAATAGTTTGGAGAATGTTACTTTGCAATATGTTAAAAACTGTCAAAATGAGAAAAGAGCCAAATCATAATATAAAGTGCAAAAAATACACATTACTTTTACACTGAACACATGGAAAATGGTTAGAAGCACAATGTGTTGGCTGTTGCGCCTTCTTAAGAACAGGGCAGACTCAGTGAAGGCTCAACAGCACACATAATTTTTCTAAGTGGCTTTTTTTTAATAGTAAAATTAGTGTTGTATTATTCTTTTGCAGATACAATAACGTATTTCTTGTGTAGGTTCCAAGAGTAAGGACAGAAAAGTATACTGTAAAAGACAGGTTTACTAGAATGTGAAAGTAACATTAGGTAAATATTGTTTCTACGAAAATTCATAACAAAAGAGATACCCTAGGTGTTGACTAAATGAATATATGATACAAATTGCATCAGTTTTATTCATTTTACATCCATCAATTACCTTCATATATAAAATAAAAGAAGACAATTGTTGTGTTTATTATGTTTATTATACTGTTCACAAAAGAAATATACTTAGTATCTTCCTGAAATGCACAATTAATACTAATGATAAAAACTCAAAGTGTTTTGGTGTCAAAGCCTATACCAGCAACACTAACTGACTACAGGTGCCAGACCTAGATAGGGGGTCATTAAAGACCCTGTTTATTCATAGGTAGACACACTTTGGTCTCTGCCTGTTTCACATTGTTCATCAACTTTACAGTATTCCATAGGACTATTGAAAGAAACCTGAGTCTTCAATGAAAAAGCTCATAAAAATGAAAATAGCATGCAAATTTCATATACAGTTGATCCTTGCCAGAATTAAATCAGAGCTCATGCACTGAGAGGTGATAGCCCTCAGAAAATACAGTATGCAGATCTCATTTTTTTGTATTTTGAAATTGCTTATTACTTAATACCCATTTTAAGTTTTACACCAACTAACCATACAAGTGAAACTTTCCAAAATGGATGGGTAAACACACTCTTCTTTGGACCATGCATTGTATTTTTCATACATTAGAGTGAGACAACGTAATATTAACTATAACAAAAAAGACAACAATGTTTATATAAAAACACCTTTACACAGAGAATCACCAAATGAGGACAAGTTGTAAATGAAAAAAAATACTTTGGAAAAAATAAAGAAGAAAGTTTGATAACTAAAATGTTGTTTATCTAGTTATCATTGCTGATGTGAGCTTTACCTTTTCCTGTAGAGTCTATTCAATATGGCTCATATTTCTTTGACTTCATCATAGGTGCAAAAAATAAATAAATAAATAAACTACACATTTCCATTCATAATTGATACATTATGAATCCAGTACAAGGTACTTTTTCCATAATATTTTTTTATTTTATACAGCAAATAAAAATACAGATGTTATTAAAAAATGCACAATGGAATCAAGAGTCACTTAACTAATCAGCACAATATGTATCATTTACAAATCTGTTTTTTTAATTAAAAAAATGGCTAACAAGAAAAACATTTTTTAATTAAAAAAATGGCTAACAAAGAAAAACAAAAAGTTAAAAAATGACTCTCCATAACAATCACAACTTAACTTTCTGTACATGTAATTATAGATGTTAGCATTTTAATCTGTATATAGTTTTATAGTAGAAGAGTTAGATTTAAAAATTTGGCATGTTAAGAGAAGTTTTAATGCCTTTCTAAACCATGGATAGAAAAATGCATATATAAGTGGGTTGAAGGCAGAATTTGTGTATCCAAGCCAGACAACAAATTCCATTACAGGCTGAGCTGTTGTGAAACTGACATAAACATCAATCAAACATACAGAAAAGTAAGGTAACCAACAAAAGACAAACGCTCCCATTACAATGCCCAATGTTTTTGCCGCTTTATGTTCTCTGCTTTGTGTGCTTTTGTTGTTATTTTGAATTTTATTCTCCATGCTCTGTATCATTCTGACTTGTCTACTGGCCACTCTGAATATCTGTCCATATATGCCTATCATTGAAAAACAAGGTATCATAAATGTTAATGCATTAATTAATGACCAGAGTTCATTATAAAGAAGTATACATTTTTCTCCATTGCAAGAAAACACTGCTGCTATATCTTCATAACCCTTGCTATAAGAATCATTATAAATTAAACCAAAACTATACATAAATGGTATCACCCATCCAACAAGTACAAAGATAGTAGCCACCCGAATTGTAATCTTGCTTGTATAGCAGAGAGGATCACACACTGCATAATAACGATCAACAGCAATAAATCCTAAATGAAAAATAGAAACTGTACAAAGCATTACATCCACAATTGTATGTATCTTACAGAACACACGTCCCAGATACCAGCAGGTTTCCACAGACCTCACAATACTGAAAGGAAGCACACAAACCCCAAGCATAAGGTCTGCAGTTGCCAGTGAAAGCACCAGTAGATTGTTTGGGGAATGAAGCTGTTTAAAATGTGAGATGGATACAACGACAAAGAGATTTCCTCCAACTGTAATCATGTTAATTAAAAAAAGAAAACAGTACAAGAAAGATCGAAGAGCAGCTGTCCGGGGTATCTTGTAACAAAAGATGTCATCATAACAATGTTCATTCACACTTTGAAATGTTATGTTCATTCTGGTCAGGGCAGATCCTTTAATGGTCCTTTTGAATAGGGAAGTTTAATGTCAATATTTCTGTAAAGTAAAACAAGTATTTTTTATTTTAATAGAATAGACAAAAATTATGTGCACCGGTATTATATGTTTGTAGAAAATATTGTATTTTATTTTTATTTTATTCAAAAATAATTTCAAGCAATATTTCACATTCCTGAAAACCCCAACTTGTACAAGCAGATAAAAACGTTGGTAATTATTAGACATCTCATTTGCAAAGTCTATAAAAATAAACAGTAAGATGAAGCACAAATGTATGTTGTGCAAATGTTTTCACCTGCCGAACAGGAAATACCCTTTTACAGTATATTCTTTACATTGCATACTAATAACAGGAGATTTTTTCTTTTTTTCACTAAAATAAAATCCAAGTAAATGCAGACAATGCATATTTGATACAAATGTAAAAAAAAATTAATGTGTCCTTGTTTATTCGAATTATCTAGATGATGTACATTTTTAAAATCATATTGCAGTTTTGTATAAATCACATCATGCATTTGAGCAAAATCTAATAATTCTTTTTTTATGAGAAATAGTTACCTTAATAACAAATCACTTCTTCATTGCTGCATGAAGCACATTTGTGAGAAACAAAACAGCAAAAAAGGTTGGTATCTATCTATCTATCTATATATATATATTCGTAGTATACTTTTTAAAACACATTTCCATTAAACACAACAAAAATCTAGTAAAAAGTATTTAGTTGAATAATTACCTTATTACTAATGTTCCATTGATTACATCTTAGTCTTTTATTGCTTATTGAGATGTATTGAGAAAAGAAATAGAACAAGAAAATATGTAACTGCATCTGTCTATCTATATATCTATCTATCTTTATATATATATAAATATGCTGTACACACGGTGCAGAAACACAAAATATGTCTGATTCTGGTGAGAGCGAGAAAACAACTAGGTGGTGCCAAGGGATTCTGCACAAGGTGTTAAAAAGTGTTAAGTTAGAGTGATAACACTTTATTCTCTGTACAACAGAGTACCTTTATTTTGACAGTAAGCATACTTAGAAAGTCACATTTTAATGGTATGATATTAAACATTACATTATTGGAGCTTGTGTAAACTCTGAGAAAACTATTTAAAAGTATATTATCACTGTATTTATGTGTAATACAGTGGTTTAGAATTCCAAGAATAGAGTCTTGAGGTAAAATGAATTCATACATGTAACTAACATTCACAGTCAAAATATACAGTGCAATGAAAAAGTATTCAATCCTTTTATCATACAAATGATTGTCATTGGGATTATCCTGACATTTGGTTAACTTGGTAGGGAATTTGTATTTGTACAGTAGATATTTCATAGTGCTGCCCAAAATAGAAAGCAAATTTTTAAAAACATTAAAAATGTCCAAAAAGTAAAATGTCAACAATTTGTAAGTATTCATCCCCTTTGTTCAATACATGGTTGAGCATCTAACAGCTATTACATTAAGTAGTATTTTTTGATAATTCATTAAAAACAAGTTTTGCTCATTCTTCTTTGCAAAATTATTCAAACTGCACCAAGTTACTTGGGAGGAAGTGATGAACAGCAATTTTTATGTCTCGCCACAGATACTCAATGGGGTTAAGTTCAGGACTCTGACTAGATCACTCAAAGACATCAATTATCTGGCAGTGTGTTTGGGCCATTGTCCTGTTGAAAGACAAACTTCCTACACAGTTTAAACTTCCTGGCCGAGAGGATCAGGTTTTCGTCCAGGATCTGTTTGCATTGCATACAGCATAAATCCTCCCATCAATACTGACCCAATGGTCAGTCCTTGCTCCTAAAAAGCATGTCCACCTCATGCCACCACCACATTTTACAGTGGGGATCATGATACCTGGTTGACACTTACTGTAAGATTTATATCATACATATCGTCTTGCATGTGATGGTCTGCACTTAGCTCTGCAGTATGTTGAGTGCCTTTGAGATGGCCTTGTACCCTTCTCCAGATCTGTCCTTCTCTATAATTCTATTTTTGACTTGTTTTGAATGCTCTTATGTCTCCATTTTTGTTTGCTTTGTGGAAAAGCTGTAGCATAGGGTTGAACCTCAGCAAGTAAGGGGGTATTTAGCCTCACAAATTATTTGAGAACAGGTGATCCACCTCTTTCCTATGTAGGGCATACTACATGCAGTTCAGAACAGGTCATCCACCTGAAGCTAAGAATGTTCTGGCCTGCTATCCCATACTCCCACAGCCGCAGAAACAACAAAAACCTCTTCCAGCTCAAGCCTTGTTTATCAGGGAGTGAAGTAGTACCTAGAGCTGTATAGGCTAAAAAATATATTGTTATTTGGAACACATGCATTTCATGTGTGTTACGTGTCTACAAAGATCTAGGTACAGTAAGTGTACGATGACAGGACACATGTTGAACACATACCTGAAAGAAAAATAAGCACTACACAAAAACTTGTAATCCCAGCCCACCTTAAATCCCTTGGCACCTGTCCATTCTATGTCTTTTGTTTTGTAAATGTGTTGGTAAGCACCAGCAGCAAGCAGCCTGCTATCCCATCCCCACACCGCTGGAGGTAGGGTAAAAAATTCTTTCTGCTCAAGACTTGATTATCTGGGAGTGAGGTACCTGGAGCAGTACAGAGTAAATAATATATCGTTATTTGGACAGCAAAGTACACTAACCTTGTATAATAGTAACAATAAGAGCAGCTCACGACTCAAAACGTTTATTTTGGGACACGTTTGGGACCTTTTGAATAGGACTCAGCAGCTCCTACCTCTGTACTACCAAAGAAGTCATGACAACAAGCCACACTAACCTGATTTCTTTTTATTCAGTTATAGTCTTGAATAAAAGCCCACTTGTTTTGTTATACTTGTACCTTTTGTGAAATTGCTTTTTTTGATATTTGGACTTCAGTATTCACACATTATACACTTCATGTCAAAATTTTGTTGTTAGTACTAAAACATGAAAAACATTTGTCTGTGTAGATTCTGTGTAGGTCTGCCTGTGTGGATCAAACCCCTTGAAGTTTAGAAGCCTTAAAGATTGATTAGCTAAACTATGGGATAATGAAAAATTGGTATTCTATCTATGACAGAAGGAGGAGATCATATTTGAAAACAACCAAATCCATATACAGTGGTGTGAAAAACTATTTGCCCCCTTCCTGATTTCTTATTCTTTTGCATGTTTGTCACACAAAATATTTCTGATCATCAAACACATTTAACCATTAGTCAAATATAATACAAGTAAACACACAATGAAGTTTTTAAATGATGCTTTTTATTATTTAGGGAGAAAAAAATCCAAACCTACATGGCCCTGTGTGAAAAAGTAATTGCCCCCTTGTTAAAAATAACCTAACTGTGGTGTATAACACCTGAGTTCAATTTCCGTAGCCACCCCCAGGCCTGATTACTGCCACACCTGTTTCAATCAAGAAATCACTTAAATAGGAGCTGCCTGACACAGAGAAGTAGACCAAAAGCACCTCAAAAGCTAGACATCATGCCAAGATCCAAAGAAATTCAGGAACAAATGAGAACAGAAGTAATTGAGATCTATCAGTCTGGTAAAGGTTATAAAGCCATTTCTAAAGCTTTGGGACTCCAGCGAACCACAGTGAGAGCCATTATCCACAAATGGCAAAAACATGGAACAGCGGTGAACCTTCCCAGGAGTGGCCAGCCGACCAAAATTACCCCAAGAGAGCAGAGACGACTCATCCGAGAGGTCACAAAGACCCCAGGACAACGTCTAAAGAACTGCAGGCCTCACTTGCCTCAATTAAGGTCAGTGTTCACGACTCCACCATAAGAAAGAGACTGGGCAAAAACGACCTGCATGGCAGATTTCCAAGACGCAAACCACTGTTAAGCAAAAAGAACATTAGGGCTCGTCTCAATTTTGCTAAGAAACATCTCAATGATTGCCAAGACGTTTGGGAAAATACCTTGTGGACTGATGAGACAAAAGTTGAACTTTTTGGAAGGCAAATGTCCGTTACATCTGGCGAAAAGAAACACAGCATTTCAGAAAAGAACATCATACCAACAGTAAAATATGGTGGTGGTAGTGTGATGGTCTGGGGTTGTTTTGCTGCTTCAGGACCTGGAAGGCTTGCTGTGATAGATGGAACCATGAATTCTACTGTCTACCAAAAATCCTGAAGGAGAATGTCCGCCATCTGTTCGTCAACTCAAGCTGAAGCGATCTTGGGTGCTGCAACAGGACAGTGACCCAAAACACACCAGCAAATCCACCTCTGAATGGCTGAAGAAAACAAAATGAAGACTTTGGAGTGGCCTAGTCAAAGTCCTGACCTGAATCCAATTGAGATGCTATGGCATGACCTTAAAAAGGCGGTTCATGCTAGAAAACCCTCAAATAAAGCTGAATTACAACAATTCTGCAAAGATGAGTGGGCCAAAATTCCTCCAGAGCGCTGTAAAAGACTCATTGCAAGTTATCACAAAAGCTTGATTGTAGTTATTGCTGCTAAGGATGGCCCAAACAGTTATTAGGTTCAGGGGGCAATTACTTTTTCACACAGGGCCATGTAGGTTTGGATTTTTTTCTCCCTAAATAATAAAAACATCATTTAAAACTGCACTTTGTGTTTACTTGTGTTATATTTGACTAATGGTTAAATGTGTTTGAT
The DNA here is from genome assembly GCF_016835505.1 of Polypterus senegalus. Lineage (NCBI taxonomy): Eukaryota > Metazoa > Chordata > Cladistia > Polypteriformes > Polypteridae > Polypterus > Polypterus senegalus. The sequence goes on from NC_053156.1 coordinate 75,009,332, forward strand.
GATCAGAAACATTTTGTGTGACAAACATGCAAAAGAATAAGAAATCAGGAAGGGGGCAAACAGTTTTTCACACCACTGTATTCCCAGACTTCTCTCTGGTCACAGCTGTGAATGGGCTGCATTTTACAGCTTTAAACAGGACCCACAAAGAGCTGAATTCAGATATTGTCTTGTTTTCCCAGCTAGACTGACAGTAATGCTAAATGATCAAGTTTTTGGCAATACCTCTGCATAGGAAGCAGAACAAGTGCTAGATGATTGATTTTGATAATCTTTAAAACATAAAATTATTATATTTGCCAGAGAGAAATAGTGTATGTGGAGTGCAATGAAGAGGACTAGCAGTGTTGGACAGGTTGTTTAAGTATGTAATTGTGCTAGCAGTTTGTACCAGCTTTAATATAAGACATATATGCTGGTATTCCACCTCTCCAATTTGTTTACTTTTATTTTCACTTTTATCTGAATACGTTAGTAATATTTTATCCTTATTAGAAATAGTGTATTTTAACCTTTTCTTTTTCTGTTGCAAGGCTTTGATATAATAATAGTACAATACACTTCGTATAGTTACAAATAACTTAGGGGGCCTCCGGGACTTAACTTAAGAACCACTGGCTTAAAATATCAATAACTTCTGTTTCTATTATTCAATCTTTATTGTTGGAAAAGATGAGATCTTGACAAGCATTACCACATGTTGGACTTGAAACAAATTGGGTGAGAACTGGATTATTTACCATTAGCACCATTTAGGTTTATCTTTTTTTATTTCCAAAATGGGCTTCCCAGTCAATATTTGGAAAGTTAAAATCCCACATGCTCACTGCATTTTTCTATTGTACATATGTCATATTTGATTAAATAATTAAATAATGTAGTTTCCCAAAATATCAGAATTTGCCAGCACACTTCAGTCATCAAATCTCTGGGCTCTCCCTTACTAGCTTGTAATTCTGACTTGTTAATTTCTTCTACTTTGATTTCATAGGCCTGAATATTATTTACAGTAGCATATATAATATCACATCTCCTCTTTTCCTTCCTTGTTTGTCTTCTCTAAAGCATGCATAACCACTAATATGGTATTTTGCTCCATTTCTCTCATTTGGTCATGACTCCACAATTCCTATGGTCCCAGACCAATACTGTTGCCTCTAGTTTAAGCATTTCTAATGGTCCTCTCATTAAGAAGTAAACATTTTAAAAGAGGACTACTGTCTATTTAATTCTAACAAAGTTTCAAGTTTTTTGTATCATTTGGTTTGTTTGTTGTTTCTTCATGTCTTTTATTGCTTTTTCTTCTCCACAGAATCTAGTTTAAATATTTGCACACTTCTCTCAACATCCTCACTTCTAGAATGACTGTCTCATTAAGTAAAGAAGAGTTTTTCAGGAAAGGCTTTCAATTGTCTTAGAAAAGTAAATAATTCTTGTTTGAACCATGGTTTCGTCCATACATTATGACATTGTTTATTTCACCTTGCAAGGCTTAATTTACTTTAATTGATGCAAAATGTTTGTAAATTTTAACCTATTTGTTGTTCCCTGAAGAAGGCTGATTTGTAATATTCTGATATTTTCTTTAAACTTAAAAATCTGGCTTACCTTTTCACCATTTTAGGTCATTCATTGCATTTCAAGTGATTACATTTGAAGAAAACTGGAAAAACTGAGGTGTTCTAAAACGTTTGACCAGTAGTGTATATACACACATACAATGTTTAATATTGTATAGGCCCCCTTTATGCCACCAAAACAGCTCTGACTCTTCAAAGCATGGACTCCACAAGACCTCTGATGGTGTCCTGTGTAATCTGGTGTGAATAGGTCAGCATCAGATCTTTTACTTGTATAAGAAGTGAGGTGGAGCTTCCATGCAATGGACTTGTTTTTCCAGCACATTCCAAAAATGCTTGATTGGATTGAGATCTGAGGAATTGTGAGGCCAAGTCAACACCTTGAACTATTTGTCATGTTCCTCAAACCATTCCTGAGCAATTTTTGAAGTGTGGTAGGACACATTATAATGGTGAAAGTGGCAACTACCATCAAGGTATGCTGTTGCCACGAACGTGGTCTGCCACAGTCTATAGGTAGATTCCTCTGTGTCAAAGTAATATCCATATCAACGTCAGGATCCAAGGTTTACCAGTAGAAAATTGCCTAGAGCAGGAGTTCCCAACCTGGATTGAAGAATTCATATTCTTTAGCGGTGTCCTTATTTTGTAACAGTGGCTATGAACATGCAAAAGTGTCAGGAAAAGCAAAAACGTACTTTTCAGTTCAAGAGAAGTTGAGAACCTACCTGAATCTGTGGGGGACAAGCCTTAGTGAATTCATGCTACTGTCTGAAAGAAATTTTACTGTTCTAAAATATGCTTTATTTAGTTCATCTCAAGCAGGCACAGTGGTTAGTATTGCTGCCTCACAAATTTTTCTTCCAATTGGTTCAGCAAAGTTATCCATCAGGGACACTTTAAAGACCATCACACTATTATAATCCCAATAGTATTATACACATTATGATATTATAATCATTATAATACAGTTTTGTTGAACTCCACTCATCACTATTGTAGATACATTATGCATCATCTTTATGGTGTTTGGTGTTTTGAAGTTTATTCCAACCCTTTTGTTAATAAGACATTCACTTTGCAAGCTGTGAGAGGCCTCAGACCATATGTACCCAGGTTCTGCTTGGTTTTGTAAACAGATGGCACCCTGTGTCAAAGCAGTGCTAATGTTTCTGTATGGTTTTCACTTCTTTTTTATATTCACATCCATGACGCAGGCTTTAGTAAATACACCGAAATTAATTGTGTATCATTTACAAAATTAAAGCACTTGATTGTAATCAATCTGTAACAATATAATGGTGCACGGAATAGCCAAAATATTCCAACTACCATGGCTGCTTTAGTGTTCTTAGAAGACGTTGCAAATGGAAGAATTAGAAGAGAGCGTGTATTTAGAGATCGTACTGATTTCTTGTCCCATGATGATGACTGGCTTCTAAGTCGATTTTGATTTCCAAGAGCTATCCTCTGGGAGCTGTGTACTGAAGTGGGGCTGGCGTTTCAAAGGCAGATTTTGAAGAACTATGTTTTGCCTGCTCCTTAGCCACAGGAGCTGTTCAGTGTTCAGTATTTCTCAGTCATCACTGAGTCACTCCATGCCAGCTATGGGATGGTATTATCCGCTTGTCAACCACATTTGAAGGATTTCCTCCTTACACTATAGTTGAACATGCAAACATCAAAGTGCAATTTGCAGCAACATCCGGTTTTCCGCTATAAAGGTGCCTTCAGAGAATTAATTTGCTTATGTAAATAGAAAACGTTTCCACTCTATTAATGTGAAAATTATCTTTGATGTAAAAATGAGTCTCATTAATGTTGTGATGAGAGATATAACTCTCACCCAAAATTGCAGCAGCTTGCTTCTCAAATAGTGCAAGCCTTGGAATAGTGTTACCTCCTCCAGTGGTGCTGACACTTGGACTGTGGGCTGCGATTCATCTTTCTATGTTGAGTTTAATATCTGACTGCTTCAGACACTTGAACGTGAACTGTTGAGTGCCTCAGCCACGTTGTGCCACTCCATCAAATTCATTTTGTTGCTTATACCACTGCTTATGCAACCAAAATAGAATGTGTTGCCTTAACTCCATTTCACTGAGTAGGACCTCCATTTCACATTCAATAAAATTGTTTTTTATGTGTGCTTTCACCATTGTCTTTTAACAAAACACTGAACAGAAGGAGCAATTTATATTGATTTGCATATTCGAATAGGTGAAATTCTGGGAGTAGTTGGGGAGGTGCTGTAGGCTTGTTCATGTCTGTTAAAATTCACACTGATTGGGATTTATAAAAGGCAAGTTCATAAAACTTTGTTTATGCACAATTTCATGCATCTGAATTTTCTTGTGCATGCGTACATTTCTAGTTTTATCCATAATCAATGTTTTAGTGTGAATTCTAAGCAAGGCATTATACATGAAGGCCCCAGGTGATCATTGAAGTGTGTTATGTGATAAACTTCATTCTCTTCATTTTTCATGAAAACATAACATTACATTTTTTTCTCAGAAACCACTCACAAACAACTATGAAGTATATGAGGTAAAATATGAGGATGGCAGTGCCCCTGGGTTGCCGTCGTGCCTTGGACTCCCAGGAACTGCTCAGCCCTTTGTTGCAGTACTTCCACCACACCCAGAAATGTTGCCAGAAGAAGATCATGGGATACCTGGAGCACTTCTGAGTGCTCTATAAAAGAAGCCAGCGGCCACTACTCTGGGGGGCAGAGTCAGGAAGAATGGGGACGAAGCTAGCCGGGAGGAGTGGAGAAAGAAAGAAAGAAAGAGAAAGAAAGAAAGAAAGAAAGAAAGAAAGAAAGAAAGAAAGTCTCATCACGCAGGACATGAAAGTGTCTTTCTGAGAAAGTCACATCTCGTCTCGTCCCAAGATATTTTTATATAATAGATATATATTTTATGTATATTATCCATTTTTACTCTTCCTTACAAATTTGAATTTCAGAGTGTGTTACACAGACATCATGTTTCTTTGCCAGTTCTTTTTATTTAATTTTCAGTATCTATTCAATACAGCAATTGAGACAGAGTAATTAACATTTGACAGGAATCTGCATACAATATATATATCCAGTGAATGCAATATAAACAGAGTTGAACAATTACAATTATCAGGTATTGAAAAACAAACACCAATTTCTATCAAACGTAAACTTTCACAAAGGCTGTCCACTTGTCACTAGGTACCAAACTAAACTAAAAGAAAAGAGAGGTAGCATTAAGTCATTTAATTTTAATTTCCATAATGTTTGCTCTCTAACTAATTTGGCTAATGATATTTAACAAATGTTATTTGTTTTAGCTTATCTAAAAGCATTAAACTCCTTCATTAATTCCTATAAAGATTATTTAGTGGAAAACAAGCAAAAGGAAATCAGGAAATGTCTATTTTAATCCATTTGTGGAGGTTTAGGTACTGGGGTTTACTGAAAAAAAACAAAGAATATACTGACTCAACAAAGACAGCAATCTGGCTGAGAAATGCAAAAAATTATATAAAAAAATATTGCATTATGTGAAGCAGAATAGGAAAAAAGAAACATACAAATTGCAGCACTTCACGTATACTAGCTGAGATATGCACCAGGACACCACCCAATATGTATTTGGAATAATTATCAAGATGGGTCGAAAGACAATTGTTAGTTACATTACTACCTTTCACTTCTTCAAACACCAGAAACCGTGTATAATACCTCAATGAGAGTCAATGTAGTTGGGGAGTAAAGTGCTTGTGCTTCAGCATAAAAAGACAAGCAGTTTCCATAAACATACATATGTGTGACCCTACATAATGTTCCTCAGACAAACCTAAAACTGGATCATCTTTTTCAAGAAGCAAAGCATTACATTCTTTTTCAAAAATATGTTATACTGTCAATTAACATTTCATTTCAGACAAGCACACTGGTGTATCAGTCAATAAATAGGGGAGGATGAAAGAAGGGGCTTGGCAAGTGTACACATAACTCTTGTCTTAGACTTAGATTTTGTGTATGTATTCACGCTTTTTCATCCATCCATTTCCATGCATCCAAAGCACTGTTATGAAAAAACTACAGTATCTGTAAGGTACATTTTACATAAACACCATCTCAAAATGTCCAAATCTGATGCCAAATCTGATGGTCTATTTGTTCTGCCCTGGTTTAAATTCTTGAACACACCAATATCTCAGAAACTGATAAAGCTTGTTTAGAAGTTGGAAACATATACAGTAGGTTCCCTTCACCCTCAAGCTCAATCTGTTTTTTTCACTCATGTGTATGAGAAGTATGAACAGCAAAACAACATGGACAACAACAACATCTATCTACTGTATCTATCTATCTATCATATTTACAAGGACTAAGCAAACAAGAACACGTTCAAGTTAGTTCATTTATTTACAAAACAGGAAAAGCACATGAATAAATTAACCTAAACTAGGAACTGCAGTAAATACAGACCAAATTATGCATGAGTGTTCTCAGAAAGTGTTGTATTTAGCAGCACAAAATGAAAATATAATGGCCATACACACTGCAACTTTTTTCTAAAGTATAGAACTGATTTTTTTTCAAACAGCTAAAATATAAAATGTCTTTTTCGCCCTCTCATATCTGCTAAAGAATGGTGTCTGATGATGCCAACTCGATGTGGTATCAACTCTCAATCCAGGCTCTTTTCATGTGTAACTCCAGCTGGTGGAAACAGCTTCCCATCTCCATCCGCTGACTACTTCACTGTATTTGAGAAGTGTTTGTAGACTGTCTTCTTCTGTGAATATTTAATAATGACTTTGACAATAGACTTATGAAGCTAAGGAAAGAGTAATGAGTCTTGTGCCATTTTGTTTGGTTTAAAGCTCTTAACTTGTGATGATCAATTTTGTAAACTTATTTTGTAACACTTCTTTCAAAACAGTTCTCCAGACTAATGTTTTATATTGTTGAACTCTTTTATAAATCACTTTCAACAAATGTAGGTCATGTAATTTTTTTAACCCACTTAGTCCCAAACAGGGTCATGGTGTTTGTCCCAACCAGCAAGGCAGGAACAAAATGATACAGGGAAAACCACAAACACACCCCAAGCACACACTAGGGACAATTTATTATCGCCAATCCACCTACCTGCATACCTTTGGAAAGTCTGAGGAAACCCTTGCAGACATGGTTAGAACATGCAAACTCTACTCAGGAAAGATGTGAACCCTGGTCTCGTTACTGCAAGACAGCAGCTGTAGCACTGTGCCACCGTGCCCCCTTCAAATGTAGGTATAATTATTTATTTAAGAACATCTTAGTATCCTTGAATGTTTAAAAATGATAATATTTTCTTGAAAGCAAGTACATTCTTTTATCATTCTGAATATAGTCTGGATGTTGAAGAGTTAGAATTAAATATTCTACATGTTAGAATAATTTTCAGAGCTTTTCTAAACCAGGGATAGAAAAAAGCATATATCATTGGATTAAAAGCAGAATTTGTATAACCTAACCAGCCAGCAAATTCCATCACTGGCTGAGCTGTTGAAAATTTTCCATGAGCATCATACAAGCACATAAAAAAGTAGGGCAGCCAACAAAAAAGAAACACTCCCATTACAATACCTAATGTTTTTGCAGCTTTTCTTTCTCTGTTTCTTGAGATTTTATTTTTGCTTTCTTCTACATTATGCTTTTTATTTTCCATGTTCTGTATCATTCTTGCTTGTCTACTTGCTTCTTTGAAAATCTTTCCATATATAATCATTATTGCAAAGCAAGGTATGAAAAATGCACATGCATTAACTAAAGCCCATGTCTCATTAAATAAGAAAATACATTTTTCACCATTACAAGACAACTGGGCTTCCAAATCTTCATAACCTCTACAGTAAGCACGATCATAAATTAGCCCAAAACTGTACATAAATGAGATTATCCACCCAACAGCTACAAAGATACCCACCACTCTGAAGTTGATTTTTGTTGTATAACAGAGTGGATCACATACTGCATAATAGCGGTCAATGGCAATGAATCCTAAATGTAAAATTGAAACTGTACAAAGCATGAAATCCACACTGGCGTGAAGCTTACAAAATGCAGCCCCCATATACCAGCAGGTGTCAACAGACCTCACAGCACTGAAGGGTAGAACACAAACACCCACCAAAAGATCTGCAGTTGCCAGTGAAAGAACAAGAAAATTGTTTGGAGAATGAAGCTGTTTAAAATGAGAAATAGAAACCATGACTAAAAGGTTCCCACCAATTATTACAATATCAATAAAAAAAAGAAGACAATATAATAATGTCCTGACAGAATCTGTCCGTGGTACCTTATAGCAATATATATCATTGGCACAGTGTTCATCCATGTTTGGGAATGACATATTCATCCTCCTTATAATATGTAATCAGTATCTTTCAAATTCAGTAGTCACTGTTGCTGAAATTGAAAAAGAAACACATTTGAAATGTGTAAAGTCTATCATATGAGCCAAGCAATCTAAAGAATACTGCTACATATCCATTAAATTTAGTTTATATCAAAAAGCAAAAAAAGATCACAGCCACCACTGGTTTAATAATGAATTGTATTCACAACCTAATGTCTTCTCATGTTTTTCACAAAATACAAACTTGCAGATAAAAAATGTAAAAAAAACAATTCTTTATTGTAAATGATAAGAAATGCATGATATTTCAGTTTAAATTGCATAGAATAAAAAGAGAATTATGTTTATTTAAATATCAATAACATTCCTGCATACAAAGTACTAAATAAGTATTTTACATGTTAGAGCCTATTCAGAAATAATTTTCGTACAGTATAATACATATATATATATACAGTATATATATATACACACACACACATATATATATACACAGATACACAAAACGAATGTTCAAAAAGTTTCTACACTTTTTTTTTTACTCTATTAAGAATTTCAAAAACAAGTTACACCACTTTTCTACATAGCCACCTTCGTTTGTAATGTATTTTTTCATGTGTGTATCAACTTTTTAATGCCCAATTACTACTCCTCCTGCCTTCACCATTTCCAATGAAAATATAAAAGTGGGAAAACTTTTTGAATGTCCCTCATATATATACATACAAAATGTTTAATTTGGAAATTCAATTTAGAAGACTTCATGTACGTGATTAATTATTAAGGTTTTCTTCTCTTTGTTGATTTATATATGATTAAATATTAATATTGTATAAGATTTGTATGGAAGTAAAGTGATTTTTAAATTCTACAATTTAAATGTAGTTTTCTTTTCTTTATAGGCAATTTCAAAAATAAGTAATATGTTTGCTGTTTTATTGTCAAATCATGTGGTGTTTTATCAAGAAACTTGAAGATAATTTTCTAATGTTTAAATAATGGTAAAAGATGTTAACGCTTTCAAGAATTATTTACATACCTATATAGAGGAATTGTCAATTTACCAAATGCTGCTCCAGTGAAAAATCTGCATTTATTGTCCTTTTAATATGTTTGCAGGTCCCGCCTCTTCTTCCCTCTACTGACTTATGCAAATCTGTTCACAGTATATTTGAGTTTGGAGAAAGAGAGGTAAATATATTATAACTGAATGTCAAAGTACAATTCTCTAAGGAGTTGTGCATTATCTAATTGTCAATGAAGACTACAAACAGAGTTGTTTTTGTCATGGGTAAATTTTTCACTATAATGGAATATGTGTCTTCTTTGTGCAAGTACATATATTTGGTTGAATAAGTAGCTTTTATGCTGTTATTTGTATTTGCATTAACTGAATTGATATTGATCATTTTTTCTCATTATATTTGTAACGTTCTGGCTGATCTAAACTTGTAACTTTTTTAAGTTAATATAGTGTAATAAGAAGAGACTTGAGGCATGGCAAGGTTTGGGGCAGCCACCCGTTTAATTTGGTTTCCTGGCTACAAAAGCAATTGTTTCATGTAAGGCAAGTTTACATGACAGAGTCCAATACAGAACTGCCTCCCAGAGCAAAGGCAGGAGGCTTTATAGGACGGTGGGCGGAAGTGATGTCATCCTCTGTGCCGGAACCGGAAGTGATGTCGTCCTCGGGCCCGGGACCGGAAGTGATGTGTCCCGCTTCGAGGTCGCAGCTCCTGGTGGGATTTCCCAGGAAAGACCTGTAGAGAACTCAGAAAGAGCGTTAGCGTACCCCGCCCCAGGGCATTTGTATAATCAGTCCTCTCTAAGCCCTTCAGCTGCCTCCAATGCACACGTGTGTGACAATAGTAGATGTTTGAAACAGCACACAGAAGTAGTGCTTTTTTTTTCGTATTTTTTCAATTATTTTAGATGTCCTTTATTTTAATTAACCTGATTTGGTCTTTGAATAGCGTAGAGTGCACAACATCCAAAAAACAAAAAAATCTGAAATTATTTAAAAAAAAAAAAAAAGGGTTTTAAAGAGTAAGGAAAATCCAAATCAAAGGCAGTGATGCATCATGTCACACACAGATGAACAGGAGGAAGTCAATGCAGGCCCTGAAATTTCAACTCCAGTGAGCTTGTAGTCTATACATTCAACATCCAGTATGTTGGCCCTTAGGAAAACTGAAAGTGAAGGCTCAGCACATTTGTGCTGAATAATACAACCAGAGTCTCTTTTACTATTTTCATATGAAACTTCTGCTTCAGTTTTGATATCAGCTGCTTAATGGCAATAAGATGCCACTGGGGAGCTGTGCAGAGGATTGTGTAGAGAATCTGGGCAATCTGAAGACACAGTTACTAAATCAGAGCATGCAGGAAATAATAAAAGAATTAAAAATTAAATGAAGGATGAAGGAATGAAAATATAAAGGTCTGAGCTGTGCAAGTGAAGTCACAAAGATTAAGATAATTTTATGGAGTTAGTTTACTCCCAAAAGTCTGTGTTCAAGTACCATGCATTTTGTAAGCGTGAGTTGCATTCTGAGGGTGAGTGATGCACTTGACAATTGTTTTGTGGTCACGTGATTTTTGCCAGCGTTCTGCGTGATTCTTTGTTCATATTCTTATCTCTACAGAAGAATCGAGCATTGTCACCTTTACGTAAGCTGCATAAACGTGCATCCTTGCTGTGGGTGGAACAATCATAAAGGCAAATAACTTTATTTTTTAAAAGAATAGAATTTGAACCTTGCGATTAGTGTAGAGAAGAGAGTGGTCTAGTATTGATAAGAAGTAATATAATGCAAACAACAAAAATACATCTTTCAGAACCTAAGTCTTTTTTGGTTTGGTGACAACTGGGCGACAGTCAGCTCGGCAAAAAGACAACTCGGCGAAAGACAACCCAGCGAAAAGACAAGTCAGCGAAAGACAACTCGGCAAAAGAAAATTTGGTGAAGAAACAACTTGGCGAAATACAACTTGGCGACATCCTTTACCAGTTAGGTAATAGTTAGGTTCAAAGAGATTTTTTAATTATAATTTAAATGACAACGTGATTTAAAACGTTGAAAATAAATTTATATAATTGACAAACGAACTTTATTCTACAGATGGAACAAACTTTATCTTACATTATCATCTGCAACCAAATTTGCTAATTCTTTATATAAATTGTCCATCCATCCATTTTCTAACCCGCTGAATCCGAATACAGGGTCACGGGGGTCTGCTGGAGCCAATCCCAGCCAACACAGGGCACAAGGCAGGAACCAATCCTGGGCAGGGTGCCAACCCACCGCAGGACACACACAAACACACCCACACACCAAGCACACACTAGGGCCAATGTAGAATCGCCAATCCACCTAACCTGCATGTCTTTGGATTGTGGGAGGAAACCGGAGTGCCCGGAGGAAACCCACGCAGACACGGGAGAACATGCAAACTCCACACAGGGAGGACCCGGGAAGCGAACCCGGGTCTCCTAACTGCGAGGCAGCAGCGCTACCACTGCGCCACCGTGCCGCCCTATATAAATTGTATTGATTGTAATTGTATGATAACTTTATTTAGAATACAAAAAGTGACCTGTGAGTACGGCTTAAGGAATATCTTTACTCTCAATGTATTGGGACTCTCATGAAGCATGTGATTCTGTGGATTTTCCGGCACCCTACGTTGTTGTTGTCTTTATTACCTAACTGGTAAAGGATGTTGCAGAGTTGTCTTTTTGCCGAATAGTGTTTTGCCGAGTTGTCTTTTCGCCTAGTTGTCCCTGAACGGTCTTTTTAATGCAATCAGTTAAACACATTTGTTTTAATAAATTTATTGAAATACAGAAAATAACTAATCGATTTAAGGCGTAGGGTGGCATGGTGGAGCAGTGGTAACGCTGCTGCCTCGTACTAAGGAGACTTGGGTTTGCTTCCCGGGTCCTCCCTCTGTGGAGTTTTCATGTTCTCCCTGTGTCTGCGTGGGAGCTCTGGTTTCCTCCCACAGTCCAGAGTCATGCAGGTTAGGTGCATTGAAGATACTAAATTGTCCCTTGTGTGTGCTTGTTGTGTGTGTGTGTGTGTGTGCCCTGCGGTGGGCTCGCGTCCTGCCCAGGTTTTGTTCCTGCCTTGCGCCCTGTGCTGCCTGAGATTGGCTCCAGACCCCTGTAACCCTGAGTTAGGATATAGCGGGTTGGAAAATGAGTGACTGACTGACTTAAGTCGTGCTTGATCAGATTCTAACAAGGTTCATTAAATAAGTCTCTTAAATTAATAGTGTACTGGATATTGTTAATGGCCCCTTAGATAGTCTTTTTATTTTTTGTTGCCTTGCTATTGAGTTTTGATATCAATAAAAAAATTGATAACAAAAAACTTCTCATTTGTGGTATTTTCCAGCTTTTTGAAAGACAGTGATAGTTAAACCTTTACTTGAAAAGAATAACATAGACTACTCTGACTTGAACACTTTCATACCAATCTCCAACCTGACTTTTTTTAAGTAAATGTATAGAACAGGTATAGAACAAAACTCCATCTCTGATAAGTTACAGCCAGCTTTTGATCCTATCATAGTACTTAAACTGTCTCAATTAAAATACTTAATAGTTTACATAATAATGCTGATGCTAAAAACATCTCTATTCTTGTCCTCTTAGATCTGAGTGTAGCTTTTTATTCTATAGAGCCTGGTATTCTCATTAATTGATTTTCTGTCAATGTACTACACTGGTTTAAATTCTGTATATATTAGGAGGAAAATACTCTGTAAGTTATGGAGAGTCTACAGTGATTCATGATTTTAAATATGGTGTACCACAGGGGTTCTTTCTTGGCCCACTGTTATTTTCACTTTACATGCTCCTTTTAGGGCATATTATTTGAAAATATATTATAAATTATCACAGACGTGCTGATGATAGCATCAGATGACACAGTTGCTCTTAACCCTTTTATGCAGTGTCTTGCTAATATCACAGAATGGTTGAAAGTCAACTTTCTTAAGTCAAATGAGAAAAATTTTGGGCTCAGGCTCTGATTATTTTGGCAAATTTTATTACAGGAAACTTGTGCTCTGTGTCATTTATGTTCCATATTAATCTCCATTCTTCACTTTCTAATACATTTTTACATTGTGATTGTTTTTGAACTAATTATTGGTATTGATACAAATGCTTAAATAAAATAGGGCTGTCAGATTAAACATCACTATTTGAATATCATTTAAATATATTTAACAAAGGTTTTCTTTGAAGCCAAAGGCTAGCATTTGATTGTAAAAGAACAGTTTGTTTTACCTGCTCTAATTTTGGCATTAAGATAAGGGCTTGTTTAAGGCTGGTTTATACTTGTCTATACACATGTTAAAAATTATGTTAGACAAGTAGGCATGATCCCACTCATGACTCACGCTGTTTGGAATTTTTGTGCTGAAGCAGACATGTTGATATTTCATAATTTTGAATGGTTAGCTTGTTATCTTCATTAGTAAAACTTACAGCGAAGCCCCTTCACAACATAGATCTTTTTTCTTTTTTTCAATCCCACTAGTTTGCACATCAATTTACAATTGTACTCGAACAGTATTTCCAAAAGCTTTTCCAGTAATTACTGTCTTTTTCTTTGAAGCATGGCATTTATCTGATCATGTATTCATTTCCACTCATACAATGTCAGTCATTTCAGTCAGTCATTTCCCAACCCGCTGTATCCTAACTCAGGGTCACAAGGGTCAGCTGGAACCAATCCCAGCCAGCACAGGGCGCAAGGCAGGAACAAATCCCCGGGCGGGGCGCCAGTAAGTTATGAAATTCTCTAATTCACAATACATGTAATTCTTCTCCTGTAGCTGCAAGATAGGGCAATTTTTGCTCTAGAAACATTGAGATTTAAGGATGTGGTCTACCATCCACCCCAAGAAGTATCAGACTTGTGATGCTGTCTGGCACTTTCTAGTCTTGTGCGAATGAAACTGAGAGGTAAACTTGGCTTGCTGCTACACTAACTCTACCTCCAAAGGCTGTAGGTGTATTTTGCAATTTGGCATCACCATAAAGTTATGGGGACTGCTGTTATAAAATAGTTTAAATTTGCTCACGAAAACAAATTAACCCATTTGGGTGTATGCACGAGGTGATCTTTGATAAACCAGCCACCATTTAAATGTAATTCCTATACAGAATGTGTGCTCTCACAGGAGTGGGACAGGTGGCATTGTTGGTGAGTTCCATTCATTTTGGAGTTAAGAATAACACTTTGCAGAGTCAAGTGACATAGTGCATTTAATAATTCAGGAACCTCTTCACACAGCATAACATCAATAAATTAAATAAAAATATGACTCTGAATAATTATTATTAGCTACTCTGCAAGAAGGCAATGTTAGTGTCATCAAAATTATGTTACACTAGCTAACACTAAACCATACATTTACAAAGGCAATTTGTCACTGCTTTTCAATTTTTATTCACAATGTTGTCTTCACTCGAAACTGCACAACTCATACTCTTGTCTTGTACAAATCGATTCCAGCATGTACAGAAATGTGCAGACAGTACTCCATCATTATACACAGAAGTTCAATATGGTGTCCTGCAGGGCTCAGTACTGGGACCTTTACTGTTTTCACTTTACATGCTTCCACTGGGATCTCTCATTAGGAAACATGTTAATTTTCACTCGTATGCAGATGACACCCAGTTATACCTTTCATTTAAATCAAATGAAGTTTCTCCGATGTTGTCTTTAATTAGTTGTGTTAGTGAATTAAAGGAATGGATGAATGAGAACTACTTGTCTTTAAATACAGATAAAACAGAGATGTTAATTGTTGGAGGGAATGACGCTGATCACAGCAATATTTTGTCGTCATTTAACTCAGTTGGAATCCCAATTAATTTTACTGAATCAGCCCGCAATCTAGGTGTTATCTTTGACTCTAGCATGTCATTTAAAGCGCATATTATAAAGTCGTCCAAAACATGTTTTTTCCATCTTAAAAATGTTAGGAAATTAAGGCGCTTTCTAAATAAACAAGATTGTGAGAAATTAATTCATGCATTTATCTCTAGTAGGATTGACTACTGCAATGCGGTGTTCACTGGCTGTTCAAACTGTTCTCTATACAGCCTCCAGTTAATCCAAAATGCCGCTGCAAGAATTATTACAAGAACAAGAAAATATGAACACATAACCCCAGTTCTTAAATCTTTACACTGGCTCCCAGTTAAGTTCAGGGCAGATTTCAAAATCCTCCTTTTAACATATAAAGCATTAAATGGCCAAGGTCCGGCTTACTTGTCTGAACTTATCATGACTTACAAACCTGAGCGCACATTAAGATCTCAAGATGCCGGTCTGCTTAGGATTCCAAGCATTAATAAAATAACAGTGGGAGGTCGAGCTTTTAGTTACAGGGCCCCTAAACTGTGGAATGGTCTTCCTGCTTCCATAAGAGATGCCCCTTCAGTCTCAGCCTTTAAAACTCGGCTGAAGACTCACTACTTCAGTTTAGCATATCCTGACTAGAGCTGCTGATTAACTGTACATACTGCATCTCTGTTGTTAGTCATTAGCACTATAACATAAATAACATGATAATTATATCTGAATACTAACCCTCACCTATTCTGTTTCTTTTCTCGGTACCCAAATGTGGCCATTGGTGCCACGGCCCAAAATATCCAAACCTAATTATCTCATATCATCTACTGTGATACCGTACTTCTAAAAAATTTTTTATTATTATGCTGTCTTAAGGAATTGTTCTGTTGTGTATATTGTATTGTATTGACCCCCTACTTTTGACACCCACTGCACGCCCAACCTACCTGGAAAGGGGTCTCTCTTTGAACTGCCTTTCCCGAGGTTTCTTCCATTTTTCCCTACAAGGTTTTTATTGGGAGTCAAGGCTGGGGGGCTGTCAAAAGGCAGGGCCTGTTAAAGCCCATTGTGGCACTTCCTGTGTGATTTTGGGCTATACAAAAATAAACTGTATTGTATTGTATTGTATTGTATTGTACAGGAAGCATGTTTCCTGCCACTCGAGTGGAAAACAAACTTCATTCTATTGTTTTTCATACTTAGCTCCAGCATGCTAATATCATCCAAACTGCATAACCTTCACTAAACAGGGCATATGCCTATCCTGACCACATCGAATTGAAACAAAGCTCCATCTTATTGCTGGACAAACTATACCCCCGCATGCTAACCCTCATATTCACCAACACTGCGTGACTTTCATGGAATCCACAATGAAAGTAACATATGGAAATTAAACTTTTTTAAACAAGCATTCTCAATAAGATTCTGCAGACAGTTGGACCCATTATTCCTTTAATTTAATTTTTAGGCATGTCTTTGTGGAAATGGAAGGTGTAACACCGCCAACAAGCTGCATCAGTCTGGGGCTGAGTCCCCAACGGTATAAATCATTTAAATGAGCAGCTTCAGAGCCAGATGCTGGGGATCCTATAAAAACAGTAAGCCTGTCAAAGTTGCATATGAATTCCAACTTTTGTGGAACAGTAAACAGTCTTTCTAAGGTCAGTGAGCTCCTTAAAACAGAGATGCAAGGATCAAGATGCCATGGGTACCAGCGAGCACTGCAGTACTGTGATGCTACAATATGTGACTTTATAGAGGTGGAAGGAAAACCCACTTATACTGTACATGTGGAAAAATTATGAATTCCATGCAAGACTTCAGTGCTAACCCATATACAGTACTTTTCAAATTATATACATAAATTTCCCATGTGGGTAATTTGCAGCTGTGTAAGAAACAAAATTAAAGTAATGCTTAGTTCAGGCATTGATCCACCTGGGTCAGCCTCACTACATTATTTTATTTTTAATTATCACTATAATATAAAAGTTAAAAAGTCAAACTGTTTCCAAAACAATCTCCCATTTTATCCGCATATATACATGATTCCACATTACTATTACTGTTAAGTTAAAGTTGTATTTAATCAGTACATTTTTTACAATAAGAGCAAGTAGTGTACATTACATGGTTTAGAAAAGCATAAAAGATTTTACTGCAAAATTTTATGCAGTAAAGTACATGGCATACATTTAGGAGAAGGGTGAAGGTTATACTGTAACTTAAATTTCATAATATCAATCAAAAATACCATTACTTCCTTTGCTCTATAATAAACAGTCAAAGGTTTTGTTGTATAAAATATTGATGAACATTAATGATGAACAGGATAGACTACCATTGTATTTCAGAATATTGCTACCATCTACAATTATGAAGTTTATGGTTTAATATTAAGTTCTTTAGGCATGGGAAAATTGCTATAAAAATAAAATGTATTATTAGTATTTATGTTGTAATTTGTTCTTGATTGTCTTGAAACAAATCTATTTGTATTATAATTAATGACATTTTTTTTTACTACCAAGAAATGCTTTAGATTTTCACTGTATGGATATAAGCCTGAAAAATACACATTATTTTTACAGACTATAGTATAACAAAAGTTTAAAATTAAAAGTTTAAACAGTTTCAAATGAAGTTCTATAAACCTGAAAAGATTGTCTCTGATCCTTAATTAAAATTCACATCTGTTAGTTTTTTGGTAGACACTCAAAAGCTCCACATGCCACTTTTAGCTTTCAGTGCTCCACCTGCTGGTTTTATAATATAATGCAGTCACACAAATGACATTTTCTGAAGCCTGCATTCTCAAGCTGCCCATGCACCACAACATTCCTCGCACAATTCGAATAGCTGGTTCTGTACGTGCTCCAGTAACCACACCATAGATATTAAGGCAAGGGTAGGTGGTACTAAATAAAGGATTGATTTGATTTGTTTTAATGTATATTTTCTTCTCATATCTTAAGAGCTGAGAGAAGCCTACAGACCTAGAATTATTCTATGATATGTTCAGTCTTCAATGAATGCATATCTCTGTTTCTGCAAGCTGGGGGTGCTCTCCTAGGCACGTATAACAGGAGATAGCTTAAGTCCATCAAGAAGTTAGCTTCATTTTCTATAAATCAATTCTTCAGTATGTTCTGAAGTAACCAATCCAATTAGACCATTGTTAGAAATTACATTTTTTTGCTTTGTTTTTTACCTTAGTAAAAATATACCATTAACTATTGAGTAACCTTAAGCTTACCTATTATCATTATACATTAGCCTGAATCACCTCCATATAAACGTGTTTCCCAATTAATACTTAAGTTGTTATTATTATCTCCACTTTTTCTTTAGTTTTCTTCTTCTTTATGTTTTAGTTAATAATTACACCACCATGGTCTGGTATATGCATTTTACCTTGGCATTTATAAGCCCTGGGTAAAAATGATTTAATTAAAATATAAAAGAAAAATAATAATTATATGTGAATTGTATAGTATGTATTAAAATCCCTGTTTCTACAGGGAGGTAATGATTTACTCAGGCAATTTTGCTGTGTTCAAAGAAAAAGTACAAAGTACTTTACAATGCACAATATAACAATGTTTAACATGACCTGTTTTGACTGTCAGAGAATGTAAATAATTTTGTAGACTCCGAGTGATTGCTAATAATACTGGCCTTGTTGGTTATCTACTTTAATGGTTAACATCTTAAAGTTTACAGTTTAAGTATGTTACTTTTTTGAAACACCATGTTCAGATATTTAGAAGTTATAAACTGTAAAAAGGTAACATAATACACCTGTAAACTTACTTAGACTTAATAAGGAAAATACTTAAAATGTTTTGATTTTTATATCACCACCACATAATTACTACTATATAAATTTATATGTAATACTACACAACAACATTACTTCATTCACATACATAAGGTAGAAGATAATTAAATGAATGGACTTTAAAAACCTGCAAATTATAGCATGTCAGTGCTTTTAGACTTCATAATTCTTGAATTTCTGCATATTTAGTAGGACAAATAAAAGTATGGTACTTATACACATTGCATATTGTAACAGATTTTTCTAGAGAGCTGAAATGCACAGTATATTTCTAGAAATGTTTTTAATTGAAAATTTTCTGCAACTTCAGTTCATTTACCACATAGAAGACATTACAATCTAACAAAATTGACAAGTAAAAAAGTTAAGAAGGACGCCAGTTTTATTTAAGGACCTTGTCTGTATTATTTTTATATGTTTAGAAAAAATTTAAGATCATAATACCTTACTTGAAAATACATACATGATATACCTTGTCATTCTGCATATAGTTTTATTGTTGAAGAGCTAGAATTAAATATTCTGCATGTTAGAATAATTTTCAGAGCTTTTCTAAACCAGGGATAGAAAAAACCATATATCAGTGGATTAAAAGCAGAGTTTGTATAACCTAACCAGACAACAAATTCCATCACGGGCTGAGCTGTTGAAAATTTCACATGAACATCATACAAACATATAAAAAAGTAGGGTAACCAACAAAAAACAAATGCACCCATTACAATTCCTAGTGTTTTTGCAGCTTTTCTTTCTCTGCTTTGCGAGAGTTTGTTTTTGCTTTCTTCTAAATTATGTTTTTTGCTTTCCATATTCTGTATCATTCTTGCTTGTCTACTTGCTACTTTGAAAATCTGCCCATATATAATTATCATTGCAAAGCAAGGTATGAAAAATGTACACGTATTAACCAATCCCCAAATTTCATTATATAAGAAAATGCATTTTTCACCATTACAAGATAACTGGGCTTCCAAATCTTCATAACCTCTACAGTAAGCACGATCATAAATTAGCCCAAAACTGTATATAAATGGTATTATCCACCCAACAGCTACAAAGATACCCGCCACTCTGTATGTGATTTTTGTTGTATAACAGAGTGGATCACATACTGCATAATAGCGGTCAATCGCAATGAATCCTAAATGTAAAATGGAAACTGTACAAAGCATGACGTCAATAATGGTATGAAGTCTACAGAATGCAGCCCCCATATACCAACAGGTCTCAACAGACCTCACAACACTGAAAGGCAGAACACAAACACCCAACAAAAGATCTGCAGTTGCCAGTGAAAGGACAAGAAAATTGTTTGGAGAATGAAGCTGTTTAAAATGAGAAATAGAAACTACAACTAAAAAGTTTCCACCAATTGTTACAATGTTTATGAAAAAAAGGAGGCAGTATAATAAAGTCCTAACAGTATCTGTCCGTGGTATTTTATAGCAATATATATCATCAGCACAATGTTCATCTGAGTTTGGGAATGAAGTATTCATTCTCCTTAAAATTTGTGATCAGTATGCTTCAAATTCAGCACTAACTGCACCTATAAAAGAAAAAACAAACAAAAAAACATGTTTAGTTGACTGTAACATGCAAATGATAGTCTATCATATAAGCAAAACTATTCAAAAGAGTGCTGTGTTTGTTCCATGTAACCTACTAGTAAAAGAAATAAAAATATCACAACCATTGTTGGAATAATAATCTAAATTCTTCTTTCCATATTTTCTGCACATTTTTCAATAAAGGAACATTACTTTTTTAAAAGATGTGTAAAATAGTCAATATGCAAAATTAATTATATGCATTTTACATAAACACATAAAATTATCATTATTTAAATATCTTTAGCATCTCTTCACAAAAAAATGACAAAGAATGTGACCTTTTTTTTATTTTGTCACATTTAGAAATAGAACAATTTATGTAATGACAGCTGTAGCTGGTTTCATGTCTAGAAATGTTATGTTTATGCAATTACTTTTATTGAAAAATTACAATAATTTAAAGTAATTTAAATTTTTTGGATATTGGGTATTTGATTAGTTATTAAACCTTGTTTTCTAGGATTGTTCTAGATATATTCATTATATTCTTTGCATTTATATTATATATCTTAGATTTTTTTTCATTTAGAAGTTATATTACTCCATAAAGATCCTCCTAGTGATTAAATGTAGTTTCAGTTTGTTTACAGACAAAAACAAGTAATACATTGTCAAATGGTATTTTTAAAAGTAACAGCATGACATGCATACCCTAATAATGTAAAAATAATTGTCAAAGAATCCATAATTTTCAGAAACAAATACAAATCCTTATAGAGTGGTTGCTTCAGAACTCAAAGAAATATAATCAACTTACCAAAATATCCTCCAGCAAAAGAATCCGTGCTTATTGGTCCTTTGATACAACTTCATAACAAATAATGTTTGCACTTTCTAACTCTTTCTTACTGTCTATTTATGCACATCTGTGCACATTATATTTGAGTTTGGAGAGACAGATAAATACATCATCGCTAAATCTCAAAGTTAACAGGTCTCCAAGGAACTGAGTGCTTTCAAGTTGTTAATGAAGACTCTTTAGAGTGTCCAGAAACTTATATTTATTTACTGCTAGTCCAAATTTTTCACTTTATTAAAGAAAATGTGTTATTTGTGCAAACACATATAGTATGTTGGATGTATAACCATATTTCATATATTTCACAGCTTTACATACATTCTCTGTATTATTAATGATCTTATTCTGAAAAATAAATTTCCTCTTCCTAGCTATAGTTAATTGACTGTCTGGTTTATTTAAACTTGATTTGTCTTTAAGTTAATACAATATATACATAGTTTACACATATATGACTATTTAAAGTCTGCCTGGTTGTTTAGATGCTTTACATTTAATAGTTTTTTTTCTTAAAGACCATTATTTAGTGTTCACAATACTTTGTTTTCTGTTTCATTGTGTATGCCTAACTATTAAGGAGCACATACATTACAGTAGCAAATATCTGGTTGTACAGTAGTTGTAGAAAGTTGTACCCCACTAGACATGAACATCCAACATTTGGGTGCAAAAATTCTTCAGACCACAAAACCAAAGGAGACTTCAATTTGTCATAATGGTGTAATGGACTCTGTATTACTTTATTACCTGATTTTAAAGTGGCGACCAGTATTTTTTTTTCTTTTATTTAGTATGTGTGTTTTTCTTGATATAATGCTCTTCTGGCTCTGCCTATATAAATGTTTGGTTTTGTTTTTATAAGGTATTTATAAATTAGTAAATAGACCAGCACTATGGTCTATTTATTACTTCCATGTAAGTTTCACTTTAGTGATGCTACAAGAAATCACTCGTTGAAAGATTTTACAATGTTATACAACTGATTGTACTTTACAATAGTATAGAATCATCTATCCATCCAACCATTTTCCCACCCACTATAACCTAACCACAGGGTCAAGGGGGTGTGCTGGAGCCTATCTCAGCCAACACAGGGCGCAAGGTAGGAAACAAACCCCAGGCAGGGCACCAGACCACCGCAGGGCAGTATAGAATCAAGTACAATATTTATTATTTACACAACTAAATGCTGAGTGAAATGAACAAGAAATTGAATCAAGTGAACAAGTTCTTCTTGTTTTGGAGGCTCCCAATTGGGGGTACCATATCTTCCTGTCCTCTACATCTTGCTCTGTCACACCCATCACCTGCATGTCGTCTCTCACCACGTCCATAAACCTTCTCTTAGGCCTTCCTCTTTTCCTCTTGCCTGGCAACTCTGTCCTTATCATCCTTTTCCCAATATACCCAGTATCTCTCCTCTGAACATGTCCAAACCAACACAATCTCGCCTCTCTGACATTGTCTCCTGACTGTCCAACTTGAGCCGACC
Organism: Polypterus senegalus; assembly: GCF_016835505.1. Classification (NCBI taxonomy): domain Eukaryota; kingdom Metazoa; phylum Chordata; class Cladistia; order Polypteriformes; family Polypteridae; genus Polypterus; species Polypterus senegalus. Next base: position 75,031,939 of record NC_053156.1, read on the forward strand.
CTCTAATGTACTCCTTTCTAATCCTATTCATCCTTGTTACACCCAATCTTAGCATCTTTAACTCTGCCACCACCAGCTCTGTCTCCTGCTTTCTGGTCAGTGCCACCGACTCTAAACCCATATAACAAAGCTGGTCTTACTATTGTCCTGTAGACCTTCCCTTTCACTCTTGCTGATACCCGTCTGTCACAAATTACTCCTGACACTCTTCTTGAGCAACAGAGAACAGAGAACAACAGAGAAAACTAACACTAAAATAGTTTGCGCTATAGCGCTACCAACCGCTGGCTAAAAGCACTTTTTTTAATGAGTTTTAAGCACAGGGAAAAAAATTAACATTTGAAAAATCCGTAATTTAATAAACCACCAAGAAAAATAATATTGCAACAATGCACACTACGAACCAATCGCTGGAAACAGAAGTGTAAACAAAATCAAGCCCAGTGCATTCTTTAACTGCCTTCCTACCTTAATGCGTCCAGCTCTCTCTCGCGCTGCCTGTGTGTCTGCGCACTGCCTCTGTGTGTGTGTGTGTGTCTGCGTGCTGCCTCTGTGTGTGTGTGTGTCTGCGCGCTGCCTCTGTGTGTGTGTGTCTGGCACTCTCTCTTGCGCTGCCTCTGTGTGTGTGTCTGGCGCTCTCTCTCGCGCTGCCTCTGTGCGTGCGCGCGCCTCTCTCGCGCTGCCTGTGTGTGTGCGTGCACGCCTCTCTAGCGCTGCCTGTGTGTGTGCGCGCTGCCTGAGAGTGTGTGTGTGTGTGTGCGCTCTCGCTCTCTCTCTTGCTCTCTCTCTCTCTCTTGCTCGCTCACTCGCTGCACAGGAAATGCACAGGGAGAGACTGAACATGTACAAACCGAAAGGGAAACTGGCTTGTTCGTATACCGAGTGTGTGGTCGTGAACCGAGGCAAAAGTTTGGCGAACTTTTTGGTTGTAAACCGAGTTGTACGTGTACCGAGACGTTCATGAACTGAGGTTCCACTGTACAGTGGGTCATTTCAAGTGGATTGGTACATAGCTGGTTTAATGCCTGTGTCTTAAGATAAGACTACAAAATGACAACAAAAGTTTGGGAGAAATATCTTAATGACCAGTTAACTTTGTGAGCTGGAATGTTAAAGGGCTAAATCACGAATTAAAGAGAGGGTGGGGGTTGATTTGTTTCGAACCTAGTTTTGTTAAACTTGACTAGCTTGTATGGATTGTTGCTTGATTCTAATAAAATTAATAAAATGTTAAAAAAAAGGTAATTACTAACTTCACGGAATGAGACATTTGTGCATATATTTGTACAAATAAAGAATTGTTCTGCATTCCCAAAATAAATAAATAAATAAAAGGTAAACCAAGACCTTGTCTACATTAGCATTGATACATTTAAAAATGCTTTTTAAATTAATTTTAGCTTTACATCTACACTGCCCCAGAGTTTCTGAATACTGAAAAAATAATCATTTTGAAACACTCTCCAAAATCTATAAATCTCACCTTTGCTTGACCAGTTGTTCATTACTTCATGATATTTAATTTTTCAGGAATCACTCTATATTTTCTAAGGATTTGGCAACTATCTACTCAGTTGTATACTTCATCCACTGCCCAGAAAGTATACTTTGCTTTTTTGTTTGTTTGTTTGTTTTTGCTTTTTGATTAGTTTCATGCTGTTCTGTAAACAAACAACTGTCTTGGCTGACAAACCATGTATGCCCAATAGGAAAGATTTGAAATGCTAATATGGATGCTTTGTAAACAAAAAACGTATCTTCAAATCAATGAGTTTTAAAAAGGGTCCTTAACTGTGGGAATCCATTTTTGCTAGAACACTGAGCTCATGTATAACACTGAATGAAGGATCATACCGAACCCTGGAAAGAGCATTACTCCAGTGCCTAGCACACACACTCATACTGAACAAATTTAGAGTTGGGATCGTGAACGCGGCTGAGAGAATAAAACTGAATAAAAAAAAAAAAAACAAAGCTAACCTTTATAAGTATCATAAATTACACCATCTGTTATCTGGAATCAAATGTATGTTATTATTCTAAAATAGTAACAACACAAGCAGCTCACTTCTCAAAACGGACTCATCCGGGATCGAAACCGTGAAGCTTTGATGACCAATTAACAGTTAATACTGTTGTGCCACGGAAACTGTCATAGCAAATGTGTGTCAATGTTGCACCATAACGTGGCTTCTTTTTCTGCAGTTATATTTTTGAATGGAAGCACATTTGTTATGTTATATTTGTACCTTTTGTTAAAGTGTTTCTTTGATATTTGGAATTCAGGCTTCCCACATTATACACTTCATATCTACATTTTGTCAATTATTACTAAAACATGAAAATCATTTCTGTTTTAACAATGTGTTTACATATTCGCTGTAGACACGGAACACACATGAAATGCAAGTGTTCCAAATAACGATATTTTGCTTGACATCTCACTCTATACAACTCTAAGCAACTGACACGCAGGCAAACAGACCTGAGCTGAGAAAACTGTGCGCAGGTGGGGGATGTGATAGCAGGCTGCTTGGTGTTTGCTGCTTATCAACACATTTAAAGGACAAAAGACGCTGACAGAGAGGTGCAAAGCGTTTTAAGGTGGGACAGATCTACAAGTTTTTTCGTAGGCTCTTGTAATTCTAGTGTTAAGTTTCCTCCTCCAAACAAAGACATGCCAGCTAACCTGACTGGTAACTTTAAACAGGCTCCTTTTCAATTTTTGAATGTGTTGCTGCACCTTAAATTGAATTGGATTATGCAGGCTAATAAAATGTACTGCATTGAAAGCTGCTCCACTGAAACAGCGATAAACAAGATGATTTTGCACAATGTTAGAATTCTCAGACAGGGGTTGTTACCAACTGTATTCCATGGGCACAAACTCATCATAGGCATTGTGAAGGCCAAAAATTATGGGATACAACACAGATAATATTTCAACAATAACAACAATGACAAAGTTAATAATAATCCTCAAATGGCGCAGCACAATAAAATAAAATGTGGCAAAATAAAATTGATTAATATTATTGGTTAAGTATTATTATTACATTTATATTAAAAATTGTTTAGTTATACCATACTGCTGACTAGAACATTGATAAAGGGATCATTGTCCTGGAGATCATCTAATGTGGTCTACCTAAGTCTTTGTACAAAATATCCCAACACTGCACTCTATGTAGGAGAAACTGGACAATCACTCAGCCAAAAAATTAATAACACAGGTTCCACTTTAAGCATGGCAAAACAGATGTAGGAGCTCACTTTAGCAGCAATGGACACTATGTAAAGGACTAAAGTGCTTATGGGCAACTTCAAGACACAGCAAGAGACAAAGGAATGGGAAGTTAAACTGATGCAAAAATTTACACATTACAAAATGGTTTTAACACTAGAATTACCAGAGCCTACGAAAAAACTCGTAGATCAGTCCCACTTTAAATTGCTTCTTAAATCCTTTCGCACCTCTCCGCCAGCGTCTTTTGTCTTCTAAATGTGCAGATAAAGACAAGCTGAAAGCAGCCAGCTATTCCATCCCCCCACCAACTTAGAACATGCACAAACTTCTCTCAGCTCATGCCTTGATTGATTATCTGGGAGTGTAGTGGAGTTTTAGAGTGGAAATAATAGATTGTTATTTGGAACACACACATTTCATGTGTGTTCGATTTCTACAGTAATCTGTGTAAACACATTTTTAAAAAAGAAACGTTTTTCATATGCTAGTAGTAAATGACAGAATGTTGGCATAAACTATATAATGTACTAGCAAAATACCCGTGCTTCTCAGCGGAGAAGTAGTGTGTTAAAGAAGTAAAGAAAACGAAACATTTTGAAAATAACGTAACATGATTGTCAATGTAATTGTTTTGTCACTGTTATGACTGTTGCTGTCATATATATATATATATATATAGCAAAATACCCACGCTTTGCAGTGAAGTCGTGTGTTAAAGAAGTTATGAAAAAGAAAAGGAAACATTTTAAGAATAACGTAACATGATTGTTAAAGTAATTGTTTTGTGTATTTGGCGGCAGCGTCACAAAGTTGTTTTCGTCTAGCTGCATCAGAAAATGTACCACGACGTCTGACATGCCTCCTTTTTACTGTTTTCACACAGCTTGGATTGCTGGTGTCATAATCGGTTTGAGTCTACATATATATATATATATATATATATATATACATACATATATACATATATACAGATACATGTCTTCATATCTACAGTATATACATATATACATATCTATATAGATATATACATATCTACGTATACACATATATATATACATACCTATCTACATCATATATACACACACATACATACATACACACACACAAATTATATATATATGTGTGTGTGTGTGTGTGTGTATATATGTATGTGTGTGTGTGTATATATATATATACATAATGTAGATAGGTGTGTGTGTGTGTATATATACACACATAGTACTTTGGCTACAGTCGAAGAGTTGGCCTTTTTCAGCGCAATCATTTCTGGATATCATGTCGCATAATCAACCAACACCAGCAAATATTGGTACCCATCCTTAGTCTTAGGTAAAGGTCCCACAATATCTAATCCCACACGCTGAAAGGGAACTTCCAATATGGGCATAGGACAAAAGGGAGCCCGAGGAGGCTTATAAGCAGAGACGATCTGACGATCTGGCAGTCTGGACATGAAGTACAAAATCGTTCAACATCTTTTCCCATATTAAGCCAATAAAATCGTTTTGATAACCGGTCTCTAGTTTTGTCGGCACCAAGGTGCCCCCCCAAATTGTGTGAATGTGCCAGATGCAAAACAGTTTCCCTATGTGCTTCAGGTACCACCAGTTGTTCAATAAATTCCCCCTCCAAATGATCTGAGATCACTCTGAAAAGGCAACCGTCCTTTTCTATAAAGTGTGGGGTTTTCACACCCCCGGAATTACGCTCTTGGTAATAAGAGTCATTAGCAGGGCGAGCCTGTTTAAATGAATATTCTAATGAGCTATCAGTATGCTGCAAACGCTCAAAATCTGATTGTTCGTTAACGCTCGGTTTGTGTTCGGAGGCGTTTGCAATCTGGGAAGATGTAGAAGGACCAGCCCATTCTGGAAGATTGTCGGGGGTGACCTCCTCCGTCTCGCTGGAGAGATCAGGTTCAATATCTAAGTTGGGCTCTAGATTTTCCCCGGCCGCTACCAATTCTTCGTCTTGGTTTTCTTCTTCTTCTCCCCCCCACTAAGTTCATTAGTGGACTGGACTACTGGTCCCTTACATTTATTAATCAGTTTTGGAAAAAGGGCATTTCTCCGTCCTATGAGTAATGGCCAAGTGCACAAGTCTGAAATGGCAGACCAAACCTTAAAGTGGCGACCCCTATAAGTTAAGGGAAGAAGTAAAGTCTGATAATCTTTATCATCACCATGTACACAGCGTATTTTTACAGTCTCACAGTCTCTAAGGCATTGTTCATTAAGACAGTCTCATCTCACAATACAAAGGTCACTTCCCGAGTCTAACAATGCTGAGATTTCTCTGCCCCCAATTTCACCGGGATCAACAAGCCATCTTTTCCATCCGAAGGATATGTAATAGTTGAGCAACAAATCTCGGCCAGTCCAATCTCCATTGAATGAGTTGGAGACAAGCGACATTCTCTTGCCAAATGGCCAAGTTGATCACACTGGAAACATCTAAGGTCGGCTCCGTTTCCGAAATATCCTCTGCGACGTCCACGTCGACATGCTCTGTAGTGTCCACGGTTTCCTCGGCCCGCTGTTGCCGCTGTCTCCCCAGAAACAGGCGTTTCATCTACGACTGGATTTCCCGGGGTCCTACCTGACCCCATTAGATTTTTAGGTCCTGCAGCTTGTCGATCGAAGCGACAAGAATGTCCTGGACTTTCGTTCACAGGTTGCGAAGAAGCACGAAATCCACCGCTCTTTCTCCAAGCGGACTGTGAACCCTCTAATCGTCTGGACATAATCGTTATTTAATATCATGATGTAGAAATTCATCTCGAAGAACTTCAGGTATGCCGGCCAGTAATATACTGTATTCACGACAACTGTTTCCATCACGTCTCCTTCAAACCAGCAGTGCACTTTATGTATCAAATCATGAATTTGCGCACGGATGGGGTCATCCATGTTTAGTTTCCAGTCTTTAAGCGCATAAGTTTTAGACCTCTGAAATAAGTCTTCGGCAGCATCCATCTGTGCAACCACTCCTGGTACCACTTGACACGCTTGGGTCACAGATTTGCACAGAGACACAGGAGGTCGTAGAAACAAGAAGGATTTTTATTCAAACACCGCAAACACATGAGCTTAAACGTGCTCCATGACAAGTCAGAGATGACAGTTCCACTAGGAGCAGAAAGAGATAAAAGCAAACAATCAATTCCAAAACTGACAGGCGCTGCAAGGCTTATAAGTCGGCGGAGTACCGCACGAGGCTTGTATTACGCGTTATAAGGCAAGGATAAGGAGCAATGTGAGGGTAGTCAGTGTTTCAGGGTTTGTGGTTTTCCCAGGGGCGTCTGTATCTATTTGGGGTGCGATCAGCCCTCCAGCTCACACCCTCCCCCTCAGCTTTATTCACATTCCTGTGAATCAAGCGACTCTCTGTACCAAGTTCATGTAGTCGGGATAATACGTCTGTGTTGACGTGTTCAGAATCTGGTCGGTGCTTTACTGTGAAACTGTAAGGTTGTAAACCCAGAAACCATCTCATTAGACGAGAGTTTGTATCTTTCTGTCGGTACAACCACTGAAGTGGAGCATCATCAGTTACCAAAGTGAAGTTTCGTCCCCACAAGTAATAGCGAAGCGCTTCCACAGCCCACCTAATTGCCAAGCATTCTTTCTCAATTGTAAAATAATTACGTTCCTGAGGAAGTAATTTCCTACTCAAATATGTGATTGGATGTTCTTCTCCATCAAAAATTTGTGACAGGACTGCGTCCACACCAAATGCACTTGCATCTGTTTGCAAGATAAAATCTTTTGTGAAATCCGGGTTCCTTAGAACCGGGCAAGAAGACAATGCTTCTTTTAAAACGTTGAAAGAACGTTCGCAATTTTCTGTCCACAAGATAGGTCGGTTTTTCCTGCCTCTAGTAAGTTCTGTAAGAGGGGCAGCTCTATGTGGAAAATTTGGAATGAATTTTCTGTAGTAACCAGCGAGCCCCAGAAAAGCACATACTTGTTTCTGTGTCTCAGGTCTCGGGTAAACAAGCATTTCTTCTATTTTCCTTAACTGTGGTCTAAGTAAACCCTTGCCAATAGAATAGCCTAAGTAATGAGTCTCGGACATGCCCAGTTTACATTTCTTAGGGTTAGCAATAAGGCCAGCCTGTCTCAAGCTTTCAGAGGTAAACTCAGATGATGACGACCCTTCTACATTGGAGCAAGAATGCAAATCGCACTTTTGCCATCGCTGTACTTTGTATATGTATATGGGAAGCTCTGCATTTTACTTGTCACTATATGCTGTAGGAAGTAAGTAAATAAATAAAGGTAAATAACATTCGAAAGCAATGCTCTGATGTAGAACGCAAGCGACTCTACACGCTATTGTTTAGATCTGGACGGTGTATGTGCCCCAAAAAAATGTCTAACTTCATTCTCGTACCATTGCTTGCATACTAAAGTGTCAGCAGGCATTTTCGTGGCATTACACATATTTTTTGAGCATGCCCTCTGCACACTACTTATGACTTTAGACTGTAGGAATACGTAAATAAATAAATGTAAATCGCGTCATAAAATGATTTCTTCAAAACGTCACATATATTTGTCTCTTTTTTGAAAATGTGCGTTGATCACTGCCAGCATGTTGTAGCACACAGCAACTGGCCACCTGCATGTTCTTGCGCTCACTGAATAAGCTCCTGTTCTAACTCTAAGTAATAGTGGCAGCATAAATCCAAACCCGATCTGATGCTGTTCGTTTTCAAATAATATTGCATTACTGCGACAATGTTTTCTGATTGGTACTATTCGCTTCATAAAATGATGTCTTCAAAATGTCACATATATTTGTTTCTTTCTTTTTTTAAAATGAGCGTAATTCTAGTGTTAATAGAGAAAAGCTTGTGTATTGTAATCTTCTTAGTTACTCAGTAAAAAGTGTCAATTTGCTTGACTTCTCCTTGCATCCACAATAGCTAACACAGCACAAAACCTACTACTACAATGATCAGTATGACAACTCTAGGCAATGATTACTGTACATTGCTAAACACTGATTTAATTAAGTATAAGCAACTCTCAAATGGGCTTTCATTAAAACTTGCATTTAAACTATAAAGATATCATCCTCTGTTTACAATTAATTATGACTTAAATAATTAAACTCCTCACATTCATTCCTGCCACTCTAAAATAGTTCTCAATACTTGGCCTCCCACTGGAAAAAATTTCTTATGTCATGCATCGACTGGATTGTGATATTGCATTTTTTGCATACAGTATATTACCGATGCTAAAGTAAGTCAGATTCATAGGTAAATGTTTAAAAATAATCATCTTTCAATTTCGCAAAATTTTGTACTTATATTTAGCTAAACAGTTTAGTTCATGGAACTAAGTATAATTTATCTATTTAAAATTTATGGGGGTTTCTTGATAAGAATATAATGTACTGTCACCAACAACACAAGCTGCTTTGTAGGCTGGCAGTTTCAATAGCCATTCTCATAGATTTGTTTATGTTATTATACAATTATGTATTCTTTAAACATATTTTAGAAAGATTTTAGGGAAATGTGAAATGCCAAAAAAAAAGCATACCAATGCAATTGCTACATGTTTTCTGCAATGTCATGCTTCAAGCATATATTTTTCTGCAAGAGTCTCATAGACAGATTGATAATTCCACTAAAAACACCTTTAACAACTTGCCATCATTAGCTAACATGTTTGGAGACATCGTGCACGGTAAAAATTTAAACAATTTCATTTTATTTGGTTATATTTTTGAATAAAAGCGCACTTGTGTTGTTATACTTTTTGTGAAAGTGTTTAATTGATGTTTGGACTTCACTCTTGACCCATTATACATTCACGTCAGCATTTTGCCATTATTACTATAACATGAAAGAAGTTTCTGTTTTAGCTATGTGTTTAACATTTCTTGCCTCACGTTTCCTGTCATCCTACATTTACAAAGATCGTAGACACGGTACACACATGAAATGTTTATATTCATAATGATATTATTATTTACCCTATACAATTCCGGACACCTAATTCCCAGATAAAGAGACTTAAGCGGGAGTGAGCATATTTGCAAAACAAAGACACTGGTGAGGTTGGTACGAGGGGATTTAAGGTGGCCCAGCATCACAAATATTTTCGCTTGTTTCAGGGATTCTAGTGTTAAACACAACCAGTACAGACTTTTCAGTTTGTTTTTATTATTGAATTTTCTTCAGCATTGCTCCAGGATTGAAAGAAGGGACTGCAGAGAGAGTGGATAACTGTAGTACTGGAGGGGGAGTGCAGTTGCCCTTTTGCCTCCAAGAGAGGGTGACTATGTTATGTACACTAGTACAAATCTGGATGTGGCAAATAGGTAAAGTGTCCTAATAGCATGTGTATACAACATGAAATTTCCATATTTCACTTCATTCATAGCAGTTTAGATTATTTTCATCTCTGATTTATTATTATTTTCTCAGTATTTTTTGTATTTAATGCACACACCAAATAAAGTGTATTCATTGCTATTGTGAAAAACACAGTTTAAAATTGTTTTCTTCAAAATTCAACAGCTTGACGAGGAAAATATAGTGTAATTGCATCATATGTTATGCAAAATATTACAGTGCAGCACACAAATTATGCAATCAATGACCAAAAAGTAGCCAGAGCATAAAATAATTTAATGTAAATGAAAATTAAAATTGCTTTTCTTAACCTGCTCTGTTGTACAACCATTTATTATAACAGGAAGAAACTGAAAAAGCATACTTCAACTACTTAAACAAAATGTTATTTTTATTCACGGAAAAGGTCTATTCTACATAGTACCCTGTATTGTTACAGACACACCCATCTGGAAAGAGGTTTTGTAAGTACAAGAGCATACATACTTCATTTGTCTCATAGATCTCTACTCCATCTTCTGGATGGAAAAGAAATTGCAATGCAAGTTAAGAAAAGAAAATTTGTTGTCACAGCAAGTCATCCACGTCAGTCTCATACTGCAAGATGCAATGTAACCAGCACTTTACATTTCAAGAAACTATATTGCAATGGAATTAATTTAAAAATGCTTCAGTTTTGCAAGGAAAACATACATCCCTATCATGTCTATTAAACCAGAATGTTAAGCCAGAAGCAGTCAAGGTCAAAGCAGTGAAAAACAATTGGAATGTATACAAAGACAGAAGCACCAAACAACACCTGGAATAAAACAAAAAAAGCTCTTTCTAAAGGTTGGATGGCTATTGACTCTGGGAATACAACAGATAGCATACAGGAAAAAATAGGCTTTCAACATATGCCTAAACTTTACTTTGGCTTTTGGAAATACTTTTCAATAATATTTCAGCAAAAAGAACATGCACTTTATTATATAATTGGTATACTCCATTAAATATAGTACAGCGAAAAGTATTCAATATCCAGGTGTAGCCATTGAAAATGCAAAAGGAGTGTTGCATCAGAGTGAAATGAAAGGACTTTAGCAGACTACACAATATCATACTGTTTCTAAAATTTTTCAATGTGCCTTTACTAACTTGTTAAAACATTAGGCTAGTATTGAAATCTTGAAATGAAGTGTCAGGTTTTCCAAGTAAAGTAAACTAAAATAAAGGTTCAGCTGCTTTATTTTTCAAGCTTTAGAATTTAAGTTGTACACTGTTTCAATGTACAATGACAATGACTTTCACTGATTTTAAACTGTTATTATATGTTAAGTTTTCTCTTTGGACAAATAAAGTGTTTTCTATCTATCTCTCTATCTATCTATCTATCTATCTATCTATCTATCTATCTATCTATCTATCTATCTATCTATCTACTGCAATACAATAGCAAAAGATTCTATGAAAATGTACACAACAGTATTTATTACATTCTATTCATGAATATTTTATTCTTCAGTGATTTTAACATCATGGAATTAGAGTTCAATGGGTAATGTGCTTTAATGTGCTTATTAGCAGTTTTTTGAAAAAGAATGTGTGAAATGTAGCATGCCACAATTACTTTGAGAAATTTTGGTTAGGTTTACTTTAATGTAAGTCAGTATATACACAGTAGGTCTTCTTTTCTTTGTATGATTGAAAGAGGTTAATGTTGCCTTGTTCTTTAGTTGTCAATAGTAATTGCTCAATGTCATGTATTTGGTGTTACTAAAGTGGCTGTAGTGTATATGTGTGTGTTCACCATGCAATGGACTGGCAACCTTTCCAGGGATTATTCCTGCCTTTTGTCAGATACTTGCTGGAACTGGCTGCAGCTGTCCCATGACCATGCCCCAGATAAGTGAACTAGGAATATGGAAGGTTGGATTGATGGATGCTTATTGTATCTTTTAAGTTCTTGACAGCATGCTTAAAATTGTCTTAAAGCACATGCAGTGCAATTTTTATCCTGCAGCAGAAGGCAATATCTTTGCAAAATAATGAAATAAGCTTCTGTAAAGTGAAAGAATACAAGAAACTGTATTTGTGACTTTTTTCAGAAGTAATTGTCAAGTTGTATTCAGAACTGAGACACCAATGCACATCTGGGCATCAATATTCAATGTCAATAACAGTGTTTGGTAATGACTTTCCATGAGAAACCCCCACCCCGGCCCTGAAAGGAAGATGAGCAGAGAAATGAAGCGCACAGCCGGTCTCCTTTTAAAATGACAGAATTTCACAGCGGTTTGTGTTTTGCTTTTTTTCCTTCTTAAAACAACATGGATACACTGTTTTCCATTATTATTATAAATGAGTAATCTCAAAATGCAGATCAACACTTGATAACATTTTTGGGTTGAAAAATTAACATACAGTATTAGGTAAGTTTCAAGGCTTTTCTTCACAATGGGACCCTGGTGCCCATTAGCTCTGTTATAAAACACAAGAGCAGGCTAGTTATTTTTATTTTTAGTTAAAGTAGTAAATGACTTGCGGGTAAATGCAGACAGAGGCCATTTATCTGTTCTCATCTTCTTAGATCTGAGTGCTGCATTTGACACCATTGATCACAACATTCTTAGAAATCGCCTTAGTCAATGGGTGGGCCTCTCTGGCACGGTCCTAAATTGGTTTGAATCCTACCTGGCAGGGAGAAAATATTTTGTTAGTTGTGGGAATTACAACTCGAAGACACATGATATCCAATATGGTGTTCCACAAGGCTCTATCCTGGGTCCGCCGTTATTCTCAATCTACATGCTTCCGTTAGGTCAGATTATCTCAGGGCACAACGTGAGCTACCACAGCTATGCTGATGACACACAGCTGTACTTATCAATAGCTCCTGATGACCCTGATTCTATTGATTCACTAACAGAATGTCTGACTTGTATCTCAGAATGGATGAATAGTAATTTTCTCAAGTTAAATAAAGAGAAAACTGAAATTTTAGTGATCAGCAGTAATGGATACAATGAGGCTATTAGAAATAAACTGGATACATTAGGATTAAAAGTCAAGACGGAGGTAAAAAGTTTAGGGATGATTGTTGACTGTAATCTGAATTTTAAATCACATATTAATCAGATCATTAGGGCAGCATTTTTTCACTTAAGAAACATAAGTAAAGTTAGACCGCTTATATCACTGAAAGATGCTGAGAAATTAGTTCACGCGTTTGTTTTCAGTCGACTAGATTACTGTAATGCACTCCTCTCTGGACTACCCAAAAAAGATATAAATCGTTTGCAACTAGTGCAGAATGCAGCTGCTAGAACCCTAACTAGGAAAAGAAAATCCGAACACATTTCTCCAGTTTTAATGTCACTACACTGGTTACCTGTGTCATTCAGGATTGACTTTAAAATTCTGCTTATGGTTTATAAACCCTTAAATAATCTCCCATCTTATATATCGGAATGTCTGACACCTTAAATTCCAAATCGTAACCTCAGGTCCTCAAATGAGTGTCTCCTTAGAATTCCAAGAACAAAACTTAAAAGAAGTGGTGAGGCGGCCTTCTGCTGTTATGCACCTAAAATCTGGAATAGCCTGCCAATAGGAATTCGCCAGGCTGATACAGTAGAGCAATTTAAAACACTGCTGAAAACACATTACTTTAACATGGCCTTTTTATAACTTCATTTTAATCTTAATTTAACTTAATCCTGATACACTATATGTTCATTCTCCTCAAAATAACTATTCATGGTGGCTCTAAAATCGGTACTGACCCCTACTCTCTTTTCTGTTTCTTTTTCCGGTGCCACCACCACCTACTCAAAGCTTCATGATGCTCTAACAATGATGGACGGATTAAAAGGCAGAAGTCTACGTGACCATCATCATCATCAAGCCCTTCCATGAGAATCCTAAATCCAAAGAGGACTGTTTCATTTATGTTAGGTAGAATGCCCAGAGGGGACTGGGCAATCTCATGGTCTGGAATCCCTACAGATTTTATTTTTTCTTCAGCCGTCTGGAGTTTTTGTTGTTTTTTCTGTCCCCCTGGCCATTGAACCTTACTCTTATTCGATGTTAATGTTGATTTATTTTGTTTTTTCAGTGTGTCTTTCATTTTTCTATTCTTTAATATGTAAAGCACTTTGAGCTACTGTTTGTATGAAAATGTGCTATATAAATAAATGTTGTTGTTGTTTAAAAAGTTTAGAACACAATTTCAAGCTGCAAATTAATATATACAGTATCAGGATTGTGAAGAAATAGTATAAATAGATGACATCACCAGGTCAATGGTATAAAGTCCTGGCTGGGCAATTCCTCATTATATAAGTTTGATGGATTGTCCCTGTGAGAATTTGCCTTTCCTTTGGTTCTTGTTTTTCCAGCATTAGAATTTTTTCTACCTTTCTTCAATTATGAATTAGGATTTTGTTTTGGATTTGCAAAAGATTTTCTGGTTGTGATTTTGACATGGTTTGTGACTTATGTTTAAATCTTCTGGTGCTTATTTCAAAATTTTTTCCTGCTATTCTTTAGAAGAACACAAAGGCAAAAAGATGAGCTCTAGCGAGTGCTGGGATTTTCAATGGTGAACTGTCAATTCTCAGATTTATGACTTTGCACATCCATTGTGGATATGAGTGCAAGAAAAAGTTGTCCAAAGTTCATGTGCAGAGTATCAGGTTTAATTCAAGACTCTCCAAATTCATCATCAGGTATCTGCATCTGAATTCTACTCTAAATAGGGTCTTTGATGGCCACAGAGTTCCATCCACTCTACCAAAATTTAACGATCAAAACACAGTACTCACTAGAGCTCACCTTCTCAATTTTGATAGATACAAATGACAGTGTTTCTTTGTGTCACTGAAATAAAGAAATAATTAAATACATAAAAAACTATGCAACAAAAAGCATATTAAATGAAACCTTGTGGAAGAAATTTACTGGCACCCCCACAGGGTGCGCTGTTCAGTCAATTTTCTTTATTATCTAAGTTTTGCAAGAGGTAACCCTTACAGGAGCACAAGCACCATATTGGCAAGTGTTACAAGGAGGGGTGCTTGCTGCGATTTATTTATACTTCATTAACACTAGAATTACCAGAGCCTACTGAAAAAACTCGTAATTCCGTCCCACCTTAAACTGCTTCTTAAATCCCTTCACACCTCTCCGCCAGCGCCCTTTGTTTTCTAAATGTGCTGATAAAGAGAAGCTCGGAGCAGCCGGCTATTCCGTCCCCCCACCAATTTAGAACGTGCACGAACTTCTCTCAGCTCAGGCCTTGATTGAGTATCTGGGAGTGAAGTGGAGTTTTAGACTGGAAATAATAGATCGTTGTTTGGAACACACGCATTTCATGTCTGTTCCGTTTCTACAGTAATCTGCGTAAACACATTGTTAAAACAGAAACGTTTATTTATATTCTAGTAGTAGATGACAAAATGTAGGCATAAACTATATAATGTATGAAGCCTGAAGTCCAAATAGCAAAGAAACATTTTCACAAGAATAACACAATTGCACTTTTATTCAAACATATAACTGCAGAAACAAAAAGCCGCCTTAACATGACATTGACACCAGTTTACTGTAACTGAGTCCGTGGCTTAATAGACTCAGCCCCCGCTTGGTAATCAAGGGGTCGCGGGTTCGATCCTGCCCCTCCGTCTTGAGAAGTAAACTGCTCTTATTCTTACTGTTTTAGGATAAAAGCATACATTTGATTTCAGTCTGTAACAGCCGGTGCAATTTATGATCCATGTAAAGATTAGCTTTTTTTTTTTATTCACTTTTCACTCTCTCAGTCGCGTTCAGAATCAATCCATACAACCCCATCTGACACGGCTGTTTTCACTAAAGACGCTATAGCTCTGCAGTGTACCACGATGCATACTAACGCACAATCACCCCCCCGACCCCCCGGTTCTGACACACAAACGCTGGCGAAGCTGCCTTCTTCGTATCTCACCGTCACTTGCTTTTCGTTTTATTGAGTGTTCCTGCCAGTCCCCGCATGTTGCTGTATGCTTTTTCTTTTGTACTACAGGACATGCAGAGGAAAGAATGGTAAAGACCAGTAACTTCGGCGCTATATGCAATCATCAGACACTCCCCATCTGACCGTGTCGTTCAAACACAGGAACATATATTGGTGTAAAAGTATAACAAAAGTGCACTTTTATTCAAGTGCACTTTTTCCATCGCCTTTTCCTGTAAGAAGCAGTGTACACACTTCTCTCTATGCTGTGGTTTCTATTACACACCTGAAAGAAAGAGACAATACATATGAACATATCCAGCATACAGCAACATGCGGGACTGGCAGGAACACTCAATAAAACTGAATAAAAAGAAAATCAAGTGACGGTGAGATACGAAGAAGGCAGCTTCGCCAGCGCCTGTTTGTCAGAACCGGGTGGGGCGTTAGTATGCATCGTGGTACACTGCAGAGCTATAGCGCCTGTATTCTGTTTCTTTTGTACACCAGGGCACGCAGAGGAGAGAATTGTAAAGAGCAGTAAGTTCGGCGCTATATGCAATCATCAGACACTCCCCATCTGCCCGTTGTTTTGTTATACTTTTCAATACTTTTTATACTGCTCAAACGGGCATGCTCAAAAAATACACGTGTAATGCCACGAAAAGTGCACGCAGACACTTCATTTCGCAAACAAAACAAGTGCAAGACTACCTGTATAACCGAAGAAAAAGAAAGCAAGTTACAGTAGGCGATTGATATGACAGCTTGCATGGTGCAATGCTAAGAAGTGCTGATTTTCATTCCGTGCTATATGAAATCATCACATTCAAATATTAACAGTTCCCACACACCCAAGGACCGTCCTTCCTACATTTACGACATGTGTAATTGTTGCAGTGCACACACCTCTCTGTGCTATGATTTCTATCACACTGAATGAGCACCTGACAGTGTACTTTCTTACACCAATATATGTTCCTGTGACGGTGAGATACGAAGAAGGCAGCTTCGCCAGCGTTTGTGTGTCTTTGGGGGCGATTGTGCGTTAGTATGCATCGTGGTACACTGCAGAGCTATAGCGCGTCTTTAGTGAAAACAGCCGTGTCAGATGGGGTTGTATGGATTGATTCTGAACGCGACTGAGAGAGTGAAAAGTGAATAAAAAAAGCTAACCTTTACATGGATCATAAATTGCACGCTGTTACAGACTGAAATCAAATGTATGCTTTTATCCTAAAACAGTAAGAATAAGAGCAGTTTACTTCTCAAAACGGAGGGGCGCAGGATCGAACCCGCGACCCCTTGATTCCCAAGCAGGGGCTGAGTCTATTGAGCCACGGAGTCAGTTACAGAAAACTGGTGTCAATGTCGCATGTTAAGGCGGCTTTTTGTTTCTGCAGTTATATGTTTGAATAAAAGTGCAATTGTGTTATTCTTGTGAAAATGTTTCTTTGCTATTTGGACTTCAGGCTTCATACATTATATAGTTTATGCCTACATTTTGTCATCTACTACTAGAATATAAAAAGTTTCTGTTTTAACAATGTGTTGACACAGATTACTGTAGAAAAGGAACAGACATGAAATGCGTGTGTTCCAAACAACGATCTATTATTTCACTCTAAAACTCCACTTCACTCCCAGATACTCAATCAAGGCATGAGCTGAGAGAAGTTCGTGCACGTTCTAAATTGGTGGGGGGATGGAATAGCCGGCTTCTCTTTATCAGCACATTTAGAGAACAAAGGGCTGGCGAAGAGGTGTGAAGGATTTAAAAGCAGTTTAAGGTGGGACGGAATTACGAGTTTTTCATAGGCTCTGGTAATTCTAGTGTTAATTATTTATACTTCATTGTTCCGATCATTGGTAGGTAAGCACAGATCCTAGCAAGGACCATTCTCTTTCCAGATAGGGACGACAAGTCCTGTTTTCCAGTCAGTTGGGATGATGCCCACCTCCTAAATGGAAGCAAAGATTTCTTGTAATGCCAAAAGTACAGCTGTACCACCAGCCTGGAGAAATTCATCCCAGATACCAGAGATCCTTTCAGCCTTCCCTACCCTCAGGTGGTTCACCACCTAAGCACTCTCAGTGAGATTGGGTAGTTCACAGCTAATTGGAGGATCAGCCTCAAGAACAAGGATCGATGTTGTTACTTTAAAATAAGATCATCAAGAACATGGCAACATAGTTGAAAACTTGTTAAGGTTTGTCACACACGTGTGCATGGGAGGCAGCTAAAGGGCCTGAATGAGAGTAATGCCAGACCAAGAGATGGCTGAGTGCACTATTTCTTTCTCTCACTTCTCTGCAGACCAGTTATGGGAAATTCCGCCTGGCCCTGATGATGTTACTTCTGGTCCTGGCCTCGATGACGCCACTTCCAGTTCCGACCCCACTGATGGCATCACTTCCTCCGCTCCGCTTCCTGGGGAGTACATCCTGTGGTTTGGAAAGACCAGATGCAGGCTCCATTACCAAAACACATAACTGGGTGAACTAAATACCTCAGGGAGTGTGCCGGAGGAGCTAACAGGACTGGACTGGTCCAATTGGGGGAGGCAACAGGGGCATATTATGTTCTCCAGGAGGAGAGTTCCTGCCTCCCCGCAAAGGCAGAGCCCTTGGCTAAATGTGGGGGTGCCCCAGAACAGCAGGTGAGAATGAAAAAACACTGGATATTTGACCCAAAAGAACCAACACACAAACAGGGCTTCTTCCGATGGGAGAAGATAGGGCACTGGCTAAGGCAAATAGTGGAGCAGGTTGTCTGTTACCTATTTTTGAATAGTCTACCAGAATATTTCACCCCGTTGGTGGTGGGGACAACAAATCCAAAATATGGCACAGCTAATGGAGCTTGTGGAAGCAAAAAATCCCAAAAATTTGGCCCCAGCAATACAAATCGGAGTCTGAGCCAATGTCCCCGAATTCATGGGCTTGCAGTCTACTCAGGAACAAGGATGAATGCAGATGGAGGGGAAAGGAAGGGTGCTGTCCACTGACAAATCTCCTGGAGATTCTGCATAAAGGAATGGTGATTATATATGTATTTTAAACCAATGCCTTATTTGATTCCAGCAGCAACATTTCCATTGTTGCTTGTCGATATGTGTTACTGCAACAATCTATATATATAATTCACTATGGCAAGACAACCATGGAAAGCACGCCGGAAGGGGCATGGATTCAATGAGCCGCCGACAAGTAAGACACCGATGGCACACACAGGAAGGAGCCATGCCCACCAACTCCAAGACCATTGGATATGACGATAACTCGCAGAGCCACGCCCACGAACTCGGATGGGACGACACAGAAGAAACGGTGTCAATTATATTCGTCTGTCGTAGAGGCAACATGCACCTGCATGTTGATTGTTCATAAAGGCATGTTTCTCGCGGAGATAAATCGCCATATGCAGCGTGTAAAACGGTTTGCGAAGGGTATCCCATGGGATCTTTAAAACAATCCTTTACAACTGAGGTTAAAACACAATGAAGTAAGCAGTCTTTAAAAACCGAGTTTTCGGTTACGACGCACGACCTCGTGAACCATAGCAAACTGTTTTACAAGTTACATACAGCGATTAGCATCCGCGACACACATGCGTCTTCTTAGATGCTCCTGCAGAAATACAGAAGACGTTTCCCTGCCCACTAACACTCCTTTTTCACCGGCCCGCTTCTACCCTCGCTCTCTAGGCATTCACACTGCCTGGCCATGTGCCCGGACGCAAAAACTCACCGACCACCCAGTTAGCCCCTTTCGTCTGTGCTAGGAGTCCACATGCACGTCTAAGCCACGTTGACTTTTCATTATTCTTTTCGGTTTCGACACCCGACCGCGTCCACCATACGAAAGGAACAACGAAGCCCCACCCAGAAACTCTACCCCTCCTCCCACGTGCTCAGGAACGCACCTCAGACCACTGCCCGCCAAATCAAACAGCTCATCAAACACATACTCACTCACTTTGGTCTGTGCTGCGGTCCAAACCCAGCTGTGAGCCACGTTGACTATTCTTTTGCCCTCCATGGCTACCGCAGGCTACGCTGATTACATGAATACTGTATGTCCGGAGTCTACGGTGGCAGAAATTGTGGCAATGTCCCAAATCCTTCCAGCTACTATCAGCATTTACTTCCAAGAACGTCCTCATGCCTCTCCTCGAGTTTATAATCCGGCCCAGCGTCTCTTCATATCCCTGCTCTTTAGCGGTCCTTTGGATCATGGGTATTACGAGGTTCTCATGCCTCTCAAATACCCATGTGATTACCTTCTGGTGAAATCTTTTGACTCTGTCAGTATGTGCACACAGCGTGCACACCCACTTGCTCGCCACGCTAATGTCACGTCACCTGCCCACTCTCCTCTTCCTGAAAAACATTTAAAAACACCCTCCCCTGAACACACGCATTCCACGCAGGATTTTCAATACAACTTTTGTTCCAAAAGCTTCAGAGTGCACAGATATCTGAACGCACATTTGAAAAAACACAACACTAACCGAATGATACAATGTGAACATTGGAAACAATACTTCGAGACAATTTGCGCTCTCAAAAACACTTACGAACTCATTCCTCTCTCACCTTCAATTGCACATTTTGTAACGAGGACTTCACAGGTGAGATGGATCTCCACAACCATATGCAGATCCATTCAATGCAAAGATTTGTATGCAAAATTTGCGACAAACACTTTCACGCACGCAGATACCTTAATAACCATCTCAAAACACATTCCCTGATGAATTCTTTTCAGTGTCAACACTGCTCCAAAACCTTTAAAAACCAGAAATGTTCAAAGCACATTTACACACCCACTACACTGAACGAACGCATTCCAAAAAGATCTTTGAATGCACGATTTGTTCAAAACGTTCGAGTGCAGAGATTTCTCAACATGCATTTAAAAACACACTCCACTGAACGAATTATGCAATGTGAACATTGCCAGCAATGCTTCGACACAACTCATTCCAATTCCCTTCAGTGTGTCAACACAGCACTAAATCATTCATGCACAAACATCACATTCAGTTTTCTGCGGCTTTTCAAGAAGATACCGCCTTTCACATCCAAGAACATAACATTGGCCTACCTACCACACTATGTTCTTCTTGCAATGCTCTTCATTGGCCAGCAGAGGTCAACAAATCCGGATATTACACTAAGTGTTGTCTTGCCGGCAAGGTGTCTTTGCCACTGCTATCCAAGCCCCCTCTTTTATTGGAAGACCTCTTGACTGGCAAGAACCCGCTGTCCCGAAATGACTGTGATCATATAAGGGAATACAACTCTGCTTTAGCTTTCACGTCAATGGGCACACACATCGCTCAACCATCTGGACAAGGACCGTATGCTTTCAGATCCACGGTCAAATTTATCACCAGGTCTCTCCTTTATATAACAATCCTGACACGTCACCACAATACGGTCAGCTATATATCTTCAATTCTGCTGAAGCTACCAGTCAACGTTTGCAAAAGGAATGTAATAGCGCTTGCAGTGACATTTTGTTGCTTCAACTAGACAACATGTACGCCAGGTTAATCCCTTCGCAAAGTCTTACATGCAAATTCATGACATTATCACTCACGGTTACTCTGTTACTGCTGTACGAATGGTGTTCATGGAAAATCCAGGTCTGGATATGAGAAGGTATAACGCCCCGTCCTGTCAAACTGATGTTGCTGCTTTGTAGGTGAAGACGGGGAACCTCCTGCATAACGCGACATTTGCATATATCCAAGGGGAGATGCTTGCAAGCATATCTCTGTTCTCAATATGAACTGTGACCCCATGGTTTTTCCACTGCTATTCCCTTTCGGAGATCCAGGCTGGCACAAACAATTAACCCATGTTGAGTAAAAGCGAACCGTGAAAAGAACGCGAGTCACACAGCTCCAATTTTATGCTTTCAGGCTTGCCATGAGATCTTCATTTAGTGTCTTACATTCCAGTGGCAAACTCTTCCAGCAATACATCGTTGACGCATCTGTCAGAACAGAAGGCGCGCGTCTACATTTCCTTCGCTCACATCAACTAGATTGGTCCGCCAGTTTTCAGTCACGGACGATTGTGTGTTGGTTCGTTCCATGCATTGTTATAATGTTGCATTTCTTGCTGATTTATTACATTACCGATTTTTCAAATGTTAATTTTCTCCCTATGCTTAAAAATCATTAAAAAACCAGCCTGATTATGCGGTTTGGCTAGTAGCTATAAATTAAGACTAGTCTAACCTGCATCCACTCAGAAACCCATTGGTACAGGTTTGCTGCCTGTGTGATCAGTTGCGAAGGATCACTAAAAACGTTAGCAATAGTGGTCCTTCCAAATCCACCATTCCTGGTGATACTGGGGCAGATCTGGTCTAAAATTAAAAGCGGTTTGGTACCTTCCACTTCCAAGTCAAAATTGGGCCTAATTATAGATGGGGGTGATCTGTCTCAAGCTGCCTCCATGTCATGTAACCAGCCAGCGGACAGAGACAATGTGGCCACTCAGTGTGACATGGCAATCCCTGGGCCGTCACAGGCAGAATCATCATCAACTAATGCATGGAGGAAACCATGGCCCTTGAGGTTGGTCCTGACCCTCTCTTTATGTTAGAGTATCAATTTAGAAAAATACAGTCGTTCTTGTCAATGGCCAACACACTCATCAGCCCATGCCACAGAGTCCTCACTTTGTTTTTCAAAACAACCTTTTGTTTGCAGAGCATGAGGGGGAGGTACAGAAGTTTCTGCTAATACCACAAACCTTTTGGCGGCAGGTTTGTGAATTAGAACACGCCTACCTCCTAGGAGGCCATTTGGGCAATGAAAAAGCTTTGATTTTTTTTTTTGCACATCCTGCCCAGAGTGTCAAATGTGACAGATTTCGTGTTCCTCTCTGTCCCATTTCGTTGATTGATGTCCCATTTGAAAGAATTGGAGTTGACTTAGCAGGACCCCTGGAACCCTCAGCTCGAGGATACAAATATATTTTAGTCCTAGTGGATTATGCTACCCAATACCCCAAAGTTGTTCCATTGCACTCAGCCACTTCAAAAGCCATCACACAGGAATTGGTAGGGGTCTTTGCATGAGTCTGCATCCCTAAGGAAGTCCTGAGGGACCAAGGAACGCCTTTCATCTCGGCAACGTTCAGGGGAACGGCCAAGTTACTTAAAATAAAGAACCTAAAGACATTGTGTATCATCCTTAAATCGATGGTCTAGTGGAGAGATTTAATCAGACTCTCAAACAAATGCTTCGCAAGGGTGCATATTGGGAAGTACCAAAAGCCTCCCCTTTTGAATTATACATACGACAACTGGACATACTGCATATTTTAAAAGAAGGATGTGAGTAAGAGGCTCTTCCCTCTACAAACATATAAGAATATATCGATCAATTACGTGATATATTTAGAAAGATTCAGCCATTACTTAAGAGTCACACAGAAAAGGTGCATGCAGCACAGGCCCGATATTACAACCAAGGCACGTCTCTCCGAGAGTTACACTCAGGAGATTGGATCATGGTCCTTGTTCCTACCTCCCATTCTAAATTCCTAGCCCATTGGCAAGGCCCTTATGAGGTTAAGTAGAAGAAAGGACTCTTTGTTTGTTTAGGTGAAACAACCCAATCATCAGCTGAGCGAGTGAGTCTATCATGTAAACCTGCTGAAGCTGTGGAAGGACAGGGATCCCGGTCCCTCCTCCGATTAGCCCTGCTCACTCTTTGCTTGCAAAAATAACCTTAACTTAGGTGCAGATTTGAGTCCCAGACAAAGATGGGAGCTGAAAGCAGTTATCCTGTCTGTCCCGAAGGTAGCGAGTGAAACACCTGGAACACCTCTGATTGTGCACAATATTGTGACAGAACCTGGGGATATAGTTCAAGAACGCCCATATCGCCTTCCCGAGGCAAAAAGTGGAACTTGAGATCAAGTGCATGCTGGAACTAGGAGTGATTGAGGAAAGTCATATTCCCTGGTCCAGTCCCATCATCTTGGTCAGTATGCCTGATGGGAGTTGGAGGTTTTGCAGTGACTTCCATCGACCTAATCAGGTCTCCCAGTTAGATGCCTATCCAATACCATGAGTTGACAACCTTGTCGAGAGGCTAGGACAGGCTAAATATTTGACCACTCTTGACATGACAAAGGGGTACTGGCAGGTTTCTTTAATGGACTCCGCAAAGGTTATGGCTGTGTTTAGCATCCCTAGTGGTCACTGGCTGTATCGTGTCCTTACATTCGGGTTACACAGGGGTCCTGCGACTTTCCAATGCTTGGTGGATAAAGTGCTGAAAGCAAAGCAAAGCGGTACCAGAAAGACGTGGATATCTATTCCAGCACATGGAAGGAACACCTACAGCAGGTTCGAGTGGTATTATTGACACTTGGTGAGGCCGGACTTCAGATTAATCCCAATAAATCCCATGATTGGCACCACCACAGTTTCCCATAGGGCATCTTGGGAACTGGAATTCTTAATACTAGAATTACCAGAGCCTACGAAAAAACTGTTAGATCCGTCCCACCTTAGTTCGCTTCTCACCTCTCTGTCAGCATCTGTTGTCCTTTAAAAGTGTTGATAAGAAGCAAGCAGTCTGCTATCACATCCTCCACTGGCACTCAGTTTTCTCACCTCATATCTGTTTACCTGGGTGTCAGTTGCTTGAAGTTGTACAGAGTGAGAAGTCAAGCAAAATCACACCTTTTTTAAAAGCAGGTCACTTCTCAAAACGGACTTGCCGGGGATCAAACCTGTGAAGCTTTGATTACCAGTCAACAGTTGATATCGTTGTGTCACCGAAGCAGTCATAGTAAATGTGTGTCAATTTCGCACCCTAACGCGTGTTCTTTTTCTGCAGTTATATTTTTGAATAAAAGCGCATTTGTTCTGTTATATTTGTACCTTTTGTGAAAGTGTTTCTTTGATATTTGGACTTCAGGCTTCACACATTATAAACTTCATGTCTCCATTTTGTCAATTATTACTAAAACAAGAAAAATGTTTATTTTTTAACGATGTGTTTACATAGATCATTGTAGACACGGATCACATATGTAATGCATGTGTTCCAAATATCGATATAGTATTTATAAAAGGTGTGATTTTGCTTGACTTCTCACTCTATACAACACTAAGCAATTGACACGCAGGTAAACAAACTTGAGCTGAGAAAACTGTGCGCCGGTGGGGGATGTGATAGCAGACTTGTTGGTGCTTGCTGCTTATCAATACATTTAAAGGACAATAGACACTGATGGAGAGGTGCGAAGTGATTTAAGGGAGTACGGATCTACGAGTGTTTTCATAGGCTCTGGTAATTCTAGTGTTAAACTCAGCCCTGTTGGGTTCCATGGGTGCCACCAGAGGGTGCTGTGGGGACTGGAGAGCCCTACTTTGTCAGGCTATCAGCTCACCCGGAAGTACTTCTGAGCCACAGCTTTGGAACATCGGAAGTGCTTCTGGGTGTAACATAGAAGGAGCTGCCTACCACTGCTCGAGGAGCCAGAGTCAGGAGGAAGAAGGATGAAGCATGCAGAGAGGAGCAGAGGAGGCAGTGACCGGGAGAGAGAGAAAGACAGTAAAGATGGAGAGTGCTTAATTGTTACTGTATGCTGTGTTGTATGGTGGTTGCAGTGTGGGAAACACTTACAGAGAAGAGATTACCGCAATAGAAACTGTACTTTACACTTGTGTCTGAACCTATCTGTAGTCTCGTGTTTGGGAAGCTGGAGCACCCCCCTGTTGTCAACAGTTTCTAAAATACAGCAAAATAATTAAGAAAAATGTAAAACCACAGAAAACAGTTCCTGCCAAATTCTGCTCTTAAAACTGAACTTTTGAACCCAAGGTGGTTTTCAAATCCTCTGTTGAATACACCATTACTTACTCATAATAATGTGTTTAAATAATATTAAGAATGAAGCATACGATAAAATGAAGTGAAAACAGAATTAGAAATGAGGACATATTACTTATGTAAAGAAATTAATATTTTAATTGTGTGTTATTAGGTTGTTAGACATGAAAAGAAACCATTCATTTCAAAATAAAAGTCAAGGGTGGGACAAAAGTTGATTAAGAAGATGAAGGATCCCAAGAGTTTGGAGCTGAAATTTCTGATTGTAAAAAAGGCAAGTCATGGTATGAGGGGTGTTCAATAATTTACCTACCCGAGTATGAAAGAAAGTAGCAAACATATTGAAACAGGTTTGAGCTTGTTGTGACATGTCTCAAGGTTACTCATGAACAGATGAGTCTAACATTCCAAAACACAGGATGTCAGGGCAGTCCTTGTGCAAATCAAGTAAGAAAATGCTAGATCTGAAGCAATGTTCAGTGATAAAATTTCTCACAAAAAAAGGGAAAAGGCCATAGGAGATCCATGAACTCATGACTGCTGTTTATGATGAGTCTGCCCCATCATCCTACAAAGTAAAATTTTGGGCGAGCAGTTTAAGTGGGTAGAGAGTCCATTGAAGATGACCCTCACACTGGATGGACAACTTAAGTCACAATTTAATTTTGTCAGACTGACAAATTAAGGTTTCCTGAATAGCTGAAGAAATGGGCATCTCGGCATTTACAGTTTGGAAAATAATTCATGAAATGTTGGGCATGTCAAAGGTCAGTGCAAGATGGGTTCCCAAAATGCTCACTCCATATCAGATGGCCATGAGGCTCCAGTGCTATCAGGAGAACTTGAAGATGCTCTGTGGAAAACAAGTGATTTTTTTATTCTGTGGTGACTGGAGATGAGACTTGGCTCTATCACAGAGATCCTGAGTCCAAAATGGAGTCAATGCAATGGAAGCACAAGCCACCCCCCACCCCAAAAATATTCAAGACAGAAATATCTGCAGGTAAGGTTATGGCAACTGTCTTCTGGGATATTGAAGGACTTTTGCTTCTGGAGTTCATGCCGAACAAGACAACCATAATCAGGGAGAGATACACCAACACAATTATCGCTTTACAGGAGTCATCAAGGAGAAAAGATGAGTAAATCTCACAACAGGAATGCTATTTCTTCATGACAATGCACCGGTTCATATGTCACATCAGTCATAGGTTGACTTCTGAGAATGTGGGTTCCAGCAGTTGAACCATCCACCCTACAGTCCTGACCTTGCTCCCTCATATTATTTCCTGTTCTATGTTTTGAAGAAATCTCTCAGGGGACAGTGGTTTTCAAGTGGTGAAGACACCAAGGCAGCTGTGACATCCTGGTTTGAAGGTCAAACAGAAGATTTTTTTTTTCAAAGGGGTTAAAGTCATTGCAGGAAAAATGGAAGAAGTATATGGAGCTATCAGGGGATAATATTGAAAAATAAAACAAAAATATTTTGAAAATTCTTTTTTTCCTAGTAAGGTAGATACATTTTTGAACGCCCGTACATTTGTCATTTGAATTAGCTGTATTTAACTATTTATGGCCTGTACACAATTGTAAATATTTAAAGGATATACTTACCTTTTTCTGTAGCATGGGGTTGGTGCACAGGATAGTGTCGCAAATCCATAATGGCATGCAGAAGCTCCAGTAGCAGTCTGTTCAGGGCAATGGATTCTGTCAGAGTCCTATGGCAGGAGCATGAACTGGTCATAATATTGTCTTTCTAACAAATTTGCCATTATGGAGTAGGGGTATATGAAAGGTTGGTGGTAGACAGCATTAAAACCTGCTTCCAGTATTCTTAAATCTGTTGGAGATGCTAGCTGATCTAGTACCTCAAGCTCATGTTTGCAGAACTCGGGCAGGAGGTGGATAGCTTGTGTTTAAGCAAAGAATTGGTGGATTTTGCCCTGATGTTCTTTAGGGATATTATGTGCACTCCCTATGTGATGCAGGAGGAGGCTCCAGCTCAGAGGGGCAAATGTAGGTGAGTCACGGTCAGACATAAGTGCAAGCTGGTGGTGAAAATTGTATAGGGTCATCAATCCCATGGTTTGAGGTTTTCAACCATTTTCATGACCTTGCCAAGCTGACCAGTGGTTCTGACAACTCTGAGGTGATAGGTAGGAATGAGAAGCTAGAATTGGTCACCTCAAAATAAGTACCCAAAAATTTAAAAGTAGTGAATGTGGGCAACTCAGTCATTAGAAGGAGGGAGACACAGGTGTGCACAAGATATATAGAGACTTGTATGCTATGTGGCCTTCCAAGTGCACAGGTAGAAGTCTTCCTTGGAAGGGTGAAGAAGCTGTTTGGCAAGAGTGGGGTTGGATCCAGTTTTTATTGTCCATGATGGAACAAATGATGGAAGGCTGTCAGTTCTGGAATCCAAATTTTAAGAGTTCAACCTGAGGGGCAGAAGGGACAAGGTGGTGTTCTCTTTGCCTGTGCCACATGCCATTCCAGGTAAGACTGAGTTAGATTACAAGGCTTAATGTATGGCTTAGATCTCAGCATAGGAAAAAAGAAAGATGAAACCTGACTAAATAAAAGAGATGGGTAGAAGTAGACGGGTAGAACTGAAAAGGTTGGGGATTTGTCATTTATGTAAAACAGAATTCAAATGTAGGGTAGAGAGAAGGGCAAGAGAAGAACGACTAGGTTGATCCTAAAATAAATGGGTTATGAGAAGAAACTGAAAGTGTTGGACCTTTTTAGACTAAGAAAATAGGAATTAAAAGGGAACATGAAAAAAAACTTAAAAAATGAAAGGGATTATTTCAGGAGATACCAATTGTTACTTTGCAACAAAGAACATGGAACCATGGATGGAAAATTTTTAGGAGTAGATTTCTCACAAATATTAGAAAGCTTTTCTTAATGTAAAAAAACACAGAAAAATGGAATAAATTACCAAGTAGTGTGGTGAAGAGTGGGCCTTTAGGGACCTTGAAATCTCAACTTGATGCTATTTTGAATAATAAGTTTATAGGACCCACGCTTCCTCTTTGGGCTGTGCCCAGCCGAGCCCCATGGGTGAAGACCCGGCCACCAGGTGCTTGCCATTGAGCCCAACCTCCAGACCTGGCTCCAGAGGGGGGGCCCAGTGACCCACATCTGAGCAAGGGAAAACGCCATTCAATATTTGTATGCATCATAGGAGGTTTTCTGAGCCACTCTTTGTCACGTCCCTCGCCTAGGACCAGTTTGCCTTGGGTGACCCTACCAGGGGCATAAAGCCCCCAACAACAGAGCTCCTAGAATCATTGGGACACACAAACCCCTCCACCACAATAAGGTGGCGTCTCAATCGGCTAGATCAATGGCTTCCCATGGCCTCACCATCTGTAGGAGGGGCCAAGGAGGTTGGGTGCAGTGTGAGTCGGGTGGTGGTCCGATCCTCGGCTACAGAAGCTGGCTCTTGGGATGTGAAATGTCACCTCTCTGAAGGGGAAGGACCCTGAGCTAGTGTGCAAGGTTGAGAGGTTCCAGCTAGATATAGTCGGGCTTACCTCGATGCACAGTGTGGACTTTGGAACCAGTCTCCTTGAGAGAGGCTGGACTCTCTACCACTCTAGAGTTGCCCACAGTGAGAAGTGCCGTGTGGGTGTGGGCATACTTATTGCCCCCCGACTTGGAGCCTGTTCATTGGGGTTCACCCTGGTAGACAAGAGGGTAGCCTTTCTCCACCTTCAGGTGGGGGGACGGGTCCTAACTGTTGTTTGAGCGTATGTGCTGAACAGCAGTCTGGGGACTGCTGGACTCCCTGGTTCTGCTAGGAGACTTCAATACCCATGTGAGCAATGACAGACCTGGAAGGTTGTGATTGGGAGGAATGCACCCCCCCCGATCTGAGCCCGAGTGGTGTTTAGTCATTGGACTTCCGTGCTCATCACAGATTTTCCATAATGAACACCATATTCAGGCATAGGGGTGTTCATATGTGCACCTTATGGCATCAGACTTGCGGCCACATGTCCTGGACACTCAGGCAAACAGAGGGGTGGAGCTGTCAACTGATAACCACCTAGTGGTGAGTTAGCTTCGATGGTGGGGGATGATGCCAGTCAGGACTGGTAGGCTCAAACGTATTGTGAGGGTCTGCTGTGAATGTCTGGCAGAGCCCCTGTCAGAAGTAGCTTCAACTCCCACCTCCCACAGAACTTCAACCACGTTCTGAGGGAGGTGGGGGAAACGGAGTCTGAATGGGCCATTTACCGTGCCTTTATTGTTGGCCGTAAGGTGGTTGGTGCCTGTCGTGGCAGCAATCCCCGAACCTGTTGATGGACACCGCCGGTGAGGGATGCTGTCAAGCTGAAGAAGGAGTCTTACAAGACCCTTTTGTCCTGATGGACTCCAGAGGTGGCTAATAGGTACCGGGAGGCCAAGCAGAATGTGGCTTCGGTGGTTGCGGAGGCAAAAACCAATGAGGAAGCAGAGCCTGGGGACTCAGAGGTGGGCTTTCCCACCTCTGGGACTGAGGTCACCGAGGTGGTCAAAAAACTCCTTGGTGGCAGGACCCTGGGGGTGTATGAGATATACCCAGAGTTCCTCAAGGCTCTGGATGTTGTAGGACTGTCCTGGTTGACATACCTCTGCAACATTGCATGGACATCAGGGACAGTGCCCCTTTAAGAAGGGGGACCAGAGGGTGTGTTTCAACTACAGATGGATCACACTCCTCAGCCTCCTTGGAAAAGTCTATTCAAGGGTTCTGGAGAGGAGGGTCCGTCAGATAGTCGAACCTCGGATTCAGGAGGAACAGTGTGGTTTTCGTCCTAGTCACAGAACAGTGGACCAGCTGTACACCCTTCGCAGAGTCCTAGAG
Organism: Polypterus senegalus; assembly: GCF_016835505.1. NCBI lineage: Eukaryota > Metazoa > Chordata > Cladistia > Polypteriformes > Polypteridae > Polypterus > Polypterus senegalus. Next base: position 75,062,271 of record NC_053156.1, read on the forward strand.
GGTGCATGAGAGTTTGCCCAACCAGTCTACATGTGTTTTGTGGACTTAGAAAAGGCATTCGACCGTGTCCCTTGGGGAATCCTGTGGAGGGTGCTCCAGGATTATGGGGTGCCGGACTCCCTAAATAAGGGCTGTTCGGTCCCTGTACAACCGGTGTCAGAGCTTGGTCCGAATTGTCGGCAGTAAGTCGAACCCGTTTCCGGTGAGAGTTGGACTCCGCCAGGGCTGCCCTTTGTCACTGATTCTGTTCATAACCGTGGTTTGGTTATGGATTGGTTTATTGCTTTTTGCAGATGATGTTGTCCTGTTTGTTTTATTAGGCCATGATCTTCAGCTCTTTCTGGATTGGTTCGCAGCCGAGTGTGAAGAGGCTGGGATGGGAATCAGCATCTCCAAATCTGAGACCATGGCTCTCAGCCGGAAAAGGATGGAGTGCCCACTCAGGATTGGGAGCGAGATCCTGCCCCAAGTGGAGGAGTTTAAGTATCTCGGGGCTTTGTTCATGAGTGAGGGAAGAATAGAGCGGGAGATCAACAGGTGGATCGGTACGGCGTCCACAGTGATGCGGGCTCTGCATCAGTCTGTCGTGGTGAAAAAGGAGCTGAGCTGAAAGGCAAAGCTTTTAATTTACCAGTCGATCTATGTTCCTACCCTCAGCTATGGTCATGAGCTATGGGTAGTGACTGAAAGAACAAGATCGCGAATACAGGTGGCTGAAATGAGTTTCTTCCGCAGGGTGTCTGGGCTTTCCCTTAAAGATAGGGTGAGAAGTTGGGTCATCCAGGAGGAGCTCAGAGTAGAGCCACTACTCCTCCTCGAGAGGAGCCAGATGAGGTGGCTCGGGCATCTGATCAGGATGCCTCCTGGACCCCTCCCTGGTGAGGTGTTCCGGGCACATCTTTTTTTTTTTTTTTTTTTTTTTTTTATTTATTTATTAATTTTATTACAATCAATACATAGCAATCAAGTTTTACAAAAAAAAAGAATTATGCTAAGAACAGATCGATCCCCACCCTTGAGAGAGAGAGCAAGCCAAACGGTGTAAAATTTAAGGCTTTTAAAAATACCTAAATCAACAAATTCTCTGTGCTTTATGAAATCATTTCAAAATATTACTGATTAGATCCTGCCATGTTTTGAAAAAAGTCTGCACAGATCCTCTAACTGAGTATTTGATTTTTTCCAATTTTAAATAATATAACACATCAGTTTCCCACTGACTTAAAAGAGGAGAGTTTGGGTTCTTCCAGTTTATCAGAATAAGTCTGCGTGCCAACAGTGTAGTGAATGCAATCACAGTTTGTTTGTCTTTCTCCACTTTAAGACCCTCTGGAAGAACCCCAAACACAGCTGTTAATGGGTTAGGAGGGATTGTGAGTCCAAGACTGTCTGAGAGGTAATTAAAAATTTTTGTCCAGAATAATGTTAATTTGGAGCAGGCCCAGAACATGTGACCTAGTGAGGCTGGGGCTTGGTTGCAACGTTCGCAGGTTGGATCATGCCCTGGAAACATTTTGAGAGTTTTAGTCGAGACAGATGTGCTCGATATATAATTTTGAGTTGTATAATTGTATGCTTTGCATATGGAGCTTGAGTGAATTCTCTGCATTGCTACTTTCCACTCCTTTTCTGATATATTAATTGAGAGGTCATTTTCCCAGTGTCCTCTTGGATCTTTGAAAGGAAGGGATTGTAAAAGGATTTTATATATTGTAGAGATGGAGTCTAACTCCTTGAAATTGAGCAATAATTTTTCCAGCGTGGATGAGGGTGCAAGATGAGGAAAATCTGGAAGGTTCTGTTTAACAAAGTTCCTGATTTGAAGATAGTGAAAGAAATTTGTAGCTGGAATGTTAAATTTGGAACGTAATTGTTCATAGGATGCAAAGACGTTGTCTATATAAAGGTCTCTAAGCAAGTTAATTCCAAATTTTTCCAGATATTAAAACTGCATATGTTTGTGAGGGTTGAAAGAGGTGGTTCTTTTGCAGGGTGCCACAGAAAGAAGCTTCTCCGTCTTAAAATGCTTTCTACATTGGTTCCAGATTCTAAGTGAGTGGAGCACAATTGGGTTATTAGTGTATTGCCGATAACGTGTGTTTATTGGAGCACAAAGCAAGGAATACAAAGAAGTACTGCAGGATTTTACTTCTATTGCGGTCCATGCCTGTGTATGTTCTTCTATTTGTGTCCAGGTTCTTATCGACTGTATATTTGCCGCCCAGTAATAAAACTGGAAGTTAGGTAGAGCCATGCCGCCTTCTGCCTTTTGTCTTTGTAGGGTCGCTCTTTTGATGCGTGGATGTTTAGAATTCCAAATAAATGAGGTTATTGTTGAATCTAATTGCTTAAAGAACGATTTATTAATGTATATTGGTATGTTTTGAAATAAAAAGGAGCTTAGGAAGAATATTCATCTTAACAGTGTTAATTCTTCCAGCTAGTGTGAGATGAAGGGTTGACCATCTATGCAAGTCTTGTTTAATTTTTTCCATACAGACGACGAAATTTTTTGATAAAGAGCTTTATGTTTACTTGTGATGTTTACCCCGAGGTATTTAAACTGTTCTGCAATGATAAAAGGAAGGGTGTCTAATCTAATATTATATGCTTGCGAATTCACGGAAAGAGTACACTTTTATTCAGATTAATTCTGAGACCAGAGAGCTTTTGAAATTCTGTGAGTGCTGCTAAGACTGCAGGCACAGAATTTTCTGGGTCCGATATATACAGTACCATGTCATCTGCATATAATGAGATTTTCTGTTCCAGTCCTTCTCTGCTAATCCCCTTTATCTGATCAGTATTTCGACAATGTATTGCCAGTGGTTCAATGGCAATTGCAAACAGCAGTGGTGACAAAGGGCATCCTTGTCTTGTGCCACGTTCTAGTTTAAAGTAGTCTGAGCAAATGTTATTGATGCAAACTGAAGCTTCTGGGTTAGTATACAGTAATTTAATCCATGCACAAATGTTCGGGCCAAACCCAAACTTCTCCAAAATAGTAAAAGGTATTTCCATTCAATCATGTCGAATGCTTTTTCTGCATCCAATGATAATAATATTTCTGGGGTGTTTGATTTAGTTGGTGAGTATATTACATTAAACAGGCGTCGAAGATTTGAAGATAAGTGTCGGCCCCTAATAAATCCAGTTTGGTCTTGTGATATTATTGAGGGAGCACTTTCTCCATCCTTCTAGCTATGATTTTAGAGAGTATTTTAACGTCGTTATTCAGAAGTGAAATTGGTCTGTATGATGCACATTGTAATAAGTCCTTATTTTGTTTTGGAAAGACAGTGATTAGTGCTTGGCGAAAGGTTTGTGGAAGAGATTGGTTATCTCTGGCTTCTGTAAATGTTGCTAATAGGAGGGAGCTAGCTGAGCGGAGAATTTCTTGTAAAACTCTGCAGGGTAGCCATCAGGGCCTGCTGCTTTTCCACCTTGGAGTGACTTTATAGCATCCAGTAATTCTGATAATGACAGAGGTTTATCGAGCTCCTCCACACTAATAGCGTCAATTTGTGGTATCTGTAATTTATCCAGAAATGCATTAGATTGTATATTGTCTTCTTTAAACTCAGTAGTATATAGGGATTTATAGTAGTCTCTAAAAGTGCACATTATATTTTTGTGTTCGATGATTTTATCTCCATTCGTGTTAGTAATTACGAGATTGCGTTGCGCACTTCTTGCTTGTGAATTTGTTGCGCTAAAAGCTTATTAGCTTTCTCTCCATGTTCATAATAATGATGTCTGGATTTGTAAATTAGTTGTTCGGTTTCTTTAGTTGTCAAGAGGTTTAATTCTGAATGTAGAGCCTGCCTCCTCTTATGTAGAGTCTCGCTTGGTAGTCTGGCATGTTCTTCATCTATTTTAGTAATTTCGCTTTTTATCTCTGCTACTTTCTTGCGGATTTATTTCTGTGGGAAAGATATGAGATAATCTGTCCTCTTAAGAAGGCCTTAAGAGTTTCCCAGAGTGTTCCTGCAGAGATCTCAGGGGATGTATTTGTCTCTAGAAAGAATTCAATTTGTTTGGATATAAATTCAGTACAATTCTCGTCAGCTAATAGAAGCGGATTGAGGCGCCATCTGCGGGGTGAGTGTATGGGGCTTAGTAATTTCAGCTCCAAGATCATCGGAGCATGGTCTGAAATAACAATAGCATCGTATTTACAAGATTTAATCTTAGGCAAGAAGTTATTATCTATAAAGAAGTAATCAATCCTTGAGTAGCAATGATGTACTGGTGAGTAGAAAGAATATGTTCTTGAATTTGGGTTTAAAAACCTCCAGGGATCTGATAAGTTGTGATCAGTTATAAACTTTGTAATTATCTTTGCGGTGTTAGTTGCGTTCCCCTGTGGAGGAAGTCTTATCTAAAAGTGGATTTAGAACACAATTAAAGTCCCCAGCCATTATAAGTTTATGAGTGTTCAGATTGGGAATGGATGCAAATAAATTTTGTATAAATTCCTTATCATCAACATTAGGTGCATAAACATTTATCAAAATCATTTTACAGTTAGATAAGTCTCCCATGACCATCACATATCTCCCTTCAGGATCCAATACTACATCTGATGCTACAAATGGTACTGTTCTATGTATGAGAATTCCCACCCCTCTAGTTTTCTTTGTAAAACTAGAATGGAACATTTGGCCAGTCCAGTCTTTTGCAGCGGAACTGATCCTTACTTAGTAAGTGGGTTTCCTGTAAAAATACTATTTTAGCATTTAGACCTGTTAGGTGAGAAAGTACTTTCTTTCTCTTTAATTCGTGATTCAGGCCTTTAACATTCCAGCTTACGAGTTAACTGTCCCATCATGGAGACACTGATTCTGAGTTTTTGGTGTCATATTATAGTCTTAACTGGAAGTGAAATAGTTTAGGTCTTAATTTCCTATTCCCCCAAGAGTTGTTGCCATGCAGCTTATTATTACGTTGATAGTTATAATTATAAAGATTGAGATGATAGATTAGATATAGATCAAGCCTGCTCTCTTTCTCTTCCCCTTAACCCCCACCCTCCCTTTTTGCCTCCCCAGGTGAGGCTAAAACCCACTTCATGCAGTCCCAGTCCTCTGACATACCCAGAGACAGAGCACGTCCAAAGCACATCAAGCCCCCATGCAGTGGCGCTTTAAGGTTAAAAGATAGAGATATCTGTTACCAATATAGTCTTTAAAAGAGGAAAAAAAAAAAAAGGAAAAGAATTTTGCACTTAATATATATACATATATATATACATACACATATACATATATATATATATATATATATATATACATACATACATACATATAATCTTCATCAATTTTAGTGCATTAAGATGATATCCCCAGATAATAAACCCAGGTGATGGTGTTAAAGATGTGTCCAAAACAAGCATAACAAGTCTTAATGCAGTAATAGCAATAACAGCAAACCAAGGGTATGATATTGAACAGTCTCATTTAGGGTACACATGAAATAATTAGAAAAGAAAAAAAAAGAGGAGGAAAACGTAATTAAGCACAATAAAACACAAACATTTAGCCCTAGTAATACTAAGTAATGATAAGTAATAAGTAAGTAATAATAATATAAGAATATGAGAATATATGCTGATAAAAACCCGTATTTTAAAACAAATAGATCAGACAGTAGATTATTAATCCTAGCTTTATCATTTACCGCCATGACTCACAATTATGTATCAGAATAGTCCGGATCAGCTTTCTTAACTCATTTTCTGCCTCCTCCTTGCTAGCGAAAACATAGAAATGCCCTGCCATTCCACTTTCAGTTTTGCGGATACAGGAGGCCGTATTTGACATTGGCTTGCCGTAGCGCTGTTTAATATTATAGAAGGCGGCGTTTGATAGCTGTTGCTGGAGAGAAGTCAGGGAAGACGAATTTGGCAATCTTCATATATAATATCTTCCTTTTTTTCCTGAGGAGTTCCATCACCTCTAACTTAAATGATAATCGTTCAAAACGGACTATAAAAGATCTTGGTCGGGTCTGACGGTGTTTGATCAGCGACGCGTAAGCCGCTGCTATCTCAGATTCTGCTTTAAAGTCGCCCCCGATTATTTTAGAAAAAAGTTCAGTTGCGAATTTCACCGGGTTTAAACTTTCTCGATTCTCCGGCAAGCCTTCAATTCTGACATTATACCTTCTATTCCCATCTTCTAAAGCAGCCAGTCTGTCTCCAAGTTTTTCTCCGAGTTTTTACATTCAACTGACATTTACTGCTCTTTCCTCGGCACTGGCAGCTAGATGTTCGGCTATTTCGATCCGATTCGTAAATGTCTCACTAAGATGCTCCAATCGATCAGCAAGCGTGCTCAGTTTAGCGAGTTTTTCTCAATGCGCTCTTCAATTTTACCCAGCACCTGTCGAAGTTCAAGCTGTACCTCTTGACGAAGCCTTTCATTTGCCTGTTGGATTTCCTGTCGCAGACATTCATTGGCCTGTTTCATCTCCTGTTTCAGTCTCTCATGTGCCTTTGCCGTTGCTTTCTCATTAGCCTTCTCGCTTTTCTTTATATCTTGCCTGAGGTCAGCGAGCAACACTTTCAGTTCAGATAGCTCAAATGTGCCTTCTTGTACCGTAGATGAAGCAGCAGACTCTGCTGAAGCGGTGTCCCGCTGCTCCAGTCGCGTGATTGCGTAACTGAAGCCGCGGACCTCCCGGCCTTTTCCAGTTTCAGGTAATCCTCTCCAATCGGCGAGCTATCCACATCTGCACTCACGATCGCACCTTCGCTCCCCTTTTCGCTCTCAGCAGGCGACGATGTAGCGGACCGTGGTCCCGAGGAGTCTGTACTTTCGCCCATCTGATCCAGGTCTGTCTCTGAGAGGCCGTATCTCGAACTAGGGCTTGCTGATCGCAGCTTGGATGTAGCTTTAGTCTTGATTCTTTCGGACCCCCTTCTTGTTGGCCATGTTTATATGTGTTTACATATACTGTAGCGGTCCCTCTCGGGTTGAATAAATACAGGATATCTCAGAATAATAAGCAAATAATATGAAAAATAGCACCACTGCTAGCGGAGCTCCACTTCAGACGTCCATCTCTCGCATCGGACGAGACCAAACACTCCGGGCACATCTAACCGGGAGGAGGCCCCGGGGAAGACCCAGGACATGCTGGAGGGGCTATGTCTCTCGGCTGGCCTGGGAACGCCTCGAAATTGGCCTGTAGAAGTGGCCAGGGAGAGGGAAGTCTGGGCATCTCTGCTAAAGCTGCTGCCCCCATGACCCGATCTCGGATAAGCGGAAGAGGATGGATGGATGGATGGATGGATGGATGAGGTTTATAGGATGAATGGGCTTGTAGTGCATGCTAAATGGCCTGTTTCTTCACAGTTTTTGTAATATTCTAAAAATAGTTGCAAAGAGAAAGGTCACACATTGCAATGATATGTCATCATCTTTAAACATGAAAGCTTCTCACCAATGAAACACTAATATTACTATTATTAGTATAAGCTACAAATAAACTTATACAAAATATTTATCAACTTATTTACAAGATTTCACATCACAACACTGGAGAACCCAAAGTATCAGCATTATCCACTGAAAGCCTCAGCAAGGTCAAGTTATCTAAAAAGGAATTGATTTCTGACAGGGAAATCTTATAAGTTTTCAGTAAACAATCTCAGGTAAAATTCAAGAAAGCAGTTATTTATATCTAGGAATAGTTAAGAGAGGATTCCTGGTTTATTTTAAACGGATGAAATAGTCACAGAAGTACAGTAGTTATTTGAGAATGAGCTCCTGATACAAAAAAACTTGTGCTCCAGATTTGCCACACAAGGGCAAGCTTCCTCCAAAGATGAGAGGCAAGATTCAAGTTCAGGGATATTTTGCCTGTGTACATGAGTTAGATTACCAGCCATTCTGACAGAAATAGTGAATGAAATCTTTACAGCCATGCACACATATGCAGGGTCATCAATGCAGCCTAATTAAATTTAATGAAATCTTCAAGCTTATGCACTAGGTAAGTTTACATAATTCTCTATTATGTAGATACAGGGATCTTCCCAGACTATCTTAAGACTGCTGTAGTTAAACCCCTGCTCAAGAAAAATAATCTTGACTCCTCTGCTTTTGAAAATTTTAGACCTATTTCTAATCTGCCTTTCTTAAGTAAAATCCGAGAGAAGGCAGTCATTATGCAGCTGAATGACCACCTCAATAAACATGCTATTCTTGATAAGTTTCAGTCGAGTTTCAGAACAAATCACAGTACAGAAACTGTACTCGTTAAAGTAGTAAATGACTTGCAGGTAAATGCAGACAGAGGCCATTTATCTGTTCTCATCCTCTTTGATCTGAGTGCCACATTTGATACCATTGATAACAATATTCTTATAAATCACCTTATTCAATGGGTGGGCCTCTCTGGCAGTGTCTTAAATTGGTTTGAGTCTTACCTGCCAGGTAGAAAAGTCTTTGTCAGTTGTGGTAATTTTACTTCAAAGACATAATCTATATGGTGTTCCACAAGGCTCTATCCTGGGTCCTCTGCTCTTTTTCAATTTAGGTCAGATTAGGGAAATCGGGCACAACTGTTTTTATCAATAGCGCCTGATGACCCCGACTCTCTTGATTCACTGACACAATGTCTTACTTGTATTTCTGAATGGATGAGTAGTAATTTTCTCAAACTAAATAAGGAGAAAACAGAAATTGTAGTGATTGGCAAAAATGGATATAATGAGGATATTAGAAATAAACTTGATCCATTAGGATTAAAAATCAAAACGGATGTAAAAAATTTAGGGGTAACTATTGACTCTGACCTGAATTTTAAATCACATATTAGATTACTAGGACAGCATTTTTTACTTAAGAAATATAGCAAAAGTTAGACTTCTTATAACATTGCAAGATGCTGAGAAATTAGTTCACACTTTTGTTTTCAGTTGGCTAGATTACTGTAATGCACTCCTCTCAGGACTACCAAAAAAGACATCAGTCAATTGCAACTAGTGCAGAATGCAGCTACTAGAATCTTAACTAGGAAAAGAAAATCTCTCCAGTTTTAATGTCACTACATTGTTTACCTGTGTCATTTAGAATTGACTTTAAAATACTGCTTATGGTTTACAAAGTCTTAAATAATCTCACTACATCCTATATTTCAGAATGTCTTTCACCTTACACTCCAAATCGTAACCTTAGATCTTCAAATAAGTATCTGCTTATTATTCCAAGAGCTAAACTTAAAAGAAGTTAAAATCTGGAACAGCTTGCCAATAGAAATTCGCCAGGCTAGTACAGTAGAGCACTTTAAACTGCTAAAAATTCTTTACGTTAACATGGCTTTCTCATAACTTCATTTTAGTTTAATCCTGATGCTCTGTATTTTCATTTATCATTTATGATGGCTCTGAAATCTGTACTAATCCCTACTTTTTCTGCTGGTTTTTTTCTGGTTTTCTGTGGTGCCGATCTTTCCCACCACCCGATCAAAAAACCATGATGTCCCTACATTGATGGATTAAAGGCCAGAAGTCCACATGACTGTCATCATCAAGTTCTTCCATGTGAATCCTCAATACAATGAGGACTGCTTGAGGTCATTTATGTTAGGTAGAATGCCTAGAGTGGGCTGGGCAGTTTCGTTGCCTCTGAACCCCTGCAGATTTTATTTTGCTTCTCCAGCCATCGGGAGTTATTTTTGTTTTTTCTGTCCTCCCAGGCCATTGGACCTTACTTTTATTCTATGTTAATTAGTTTTGCTTAATTTTATTTTCTTATATATTTTGTCTTTTTTTCTCTTTCCTCAACCTGTAAAGCACTTTGAGCTACATCATTTGTATGAAAATGTGCTATATAAATAAATATTGTGGTTGATGTTATGCACATAACAATACAATATAACATGTATATAACATAGATAGCTCTAATTCCAAGTATACACTGTAAACAATATATGGGGATCAGAACTAATTTATAGAGGAATGACAAGAGTAAAGGTGAAAGTTCGTTAAGTACTCACAGCTTTGTATGTCTTTCTACTAAGTACAAACATAAGTCATAAATGGTTTCTTGTAAATAAAGAATAATAATGTAAAAAGCATGATAATACTGTGTACATCATTCCTGTGTAGAAGATAATCTTTTAAAATAAAATGTAAACAAAAAGCCATAAACTATTGCATTTGTACAATGCTTTCATGGGTGCATTTCTTAAAACTCTTCTTTTAAATAATATATTGGCTAAAAGTACTCAATGATAGCATGACTGAGAGAGGATGTACTAACTGGGTACGGTTTTGCAGGCTTCCTTCCGGGTTTCAGTGCATGTAATAGGCTACACTTAGGAGTGCTTGATAATTGGAGGAAGTTGGCTGAGGCTTCAATCTGGATTGGAAGAAGAGATCCTGAGGACATATAAGAAGGTGAAGATGTACAGCAGTGGTTATCTTAATTGTGACACAGTGGAGACATTTGGAGGGTACTCTGTCATTAGTTAAGAGTGCACCATGAAACTCCTGTGCAGCCCGAACAAGGATAGCAGGGGGTGCACTTACTCGTATTTATCGCATAGATTATAGTTTCTAAAATACTGGTTCATGGATTGCTGCCTTTTGAGTCATGCCTTACCATTGCAGTTAATGGGACAGGGATACGTATAGTTTGTAAAGTGTCTCGCAAAGGGATGTTTAAGCAATCAAGTTTATTTAATCAATTACTGTATAATATCACTCTTAAGGCAATACTGGAAGGAATAGAGAGATGTGCTTGCTAGGCAATAATCTGTAGACTTCTCAACTGTTTTTATAATCATGCAACTCTTTAAAAGATTATCAAAATCTGGATTAGGATTTTCATCAAAGTATACTGGCTCATCATATTTTCGAACAGGAAGTCTGTATATGCCAGGTAATAGTTTTCCTGAATGGAAATGTGTCTTTTCCATATAATTAATATGATGCACATGCTTTGCAAGGAATTCCTATTTAATGATGCCTGGTTTGTTGTAATAACAATTCCAAGTAGCTATTAAGTACATACACTCTGTTGCTTGGCAAATAATGATTGATTCAGTGGACATAAAAATGCTGAGATTTTTTTTGTTATTTTTTAATTTACTCGAGTGCATCATGACAGTATTCAGTTTAGGCAGTAAAATATTTTAATATGGCACAGAAATGTCTACATATTGGCTGCCTATCCAAATATGATTTCAGGTGCCCAAAGAATTCTTGAATAAAACAATAAAAACAAGATATTTTAGGAAACCTATGTACCGGCAGGTGGTAACAAATTTCAAAGAATATTTGAATCCATTGGTAAGTATCTGTGTGCAGAAATTAATGTTACAGTCAATAAAATCAAAAGCAAATACCAAGAAAAAGCAGAAGGATGTTATATAATTTTAGGAGTCTTTCCACATACTTCACTACATAAAACACTGCATGTACTGAACACGAGTATAAAATGTTATGCATTAATGTTTTGTTCTTTTTTTTTTGACTAATATACTTTGAAGATGAATACCTTTCAAACATCATGTTATATAAACAATGAACAGTTTTGATGGAAATTACCATGTTAGGACTGAAATTTAAGTGCAGGGAGTAAAGGGGGTTTGGGTAGCCATGCCAGAATCTCCTTTATTTAAAAATAAGTAATGCTAATTTTAGACTTTATCATTTTTTATCCAGAGCAAAGTGAATTATCAAACATTGGATTAACAAACATATTTAGAATCAAAAATTATTTAGATTTACTACTAAGTATGTAAATATTGCAAGGCTTTGAAGTTTAAATCAGAGAATTGCAAAAACGGGGTTTACCTCACATGTATTTATTGGTTACTTTGCAAAAAAAATTATTAACTGCTGATGATGTAGATCGTTTTGTCTGTGCTGAAATTCCAGAGAAACCTATCCTGAATTATGGTACAAAGTAATTAAACACATGTCTCACTGACCTCATTTAAAGGATTCAGCATATTGGGACTCCAAAGATTCCAAATATTGTTTTTACAGAAGTTCTGAAATAAAAGTGAAACTAACAAAATAGCAACAATTCTAAGAAAAAAAATCTTAAAAGTGTGTATCCGGAAAACCAAACATGAGGGTTGGCGAGCGAAGTGAGCAGGGGGCAAAGCCTCCTAGTTTTGTTAAAAACATTTAACCAGTGTAATCAAAATAAACAGGCTTTATCTGCATTTTCAACAATTTTACTACTTTATTCGGTCTTTTACCCATATGGACTGCATATTTTTCACTACAATCTCAGGCTTTGTTATTAGTCTCTTGCCAACTGCCTATTTAACCAGGTTTTATGTTTACCTCTCAGACATATTTTTCCAAATTTTAAAGCAGTGGTTTCAAAATATGGGTAACTCTTTAGTTTAGATACTGGAAAAATGCATCTTTTATTCATATACTGTTATGTAAAAAGACTTTAACAAAGTCTTCTTTAGGTCTTAATAACACTTTCAAAGGATCAGGGTTATTCACCTTTGTATACTGTGACATTTTAAGAGGCTTAAATATGCTGGTAAAATGAATTGTGAATATGAGGAATTCAAATGTCTTAAGAGTGAAGTATGGAATATCAAAAAAAATGTGTCTCACTTAAATCACAACTGACATTTGCAAAGTGAGGTATCATTTTAGGAAGCCACATTGCAGAGATATATAACCACATTACTGATTTTAGTGTCATTAAGACCAAAGGAAGCCATTAAGGTCCTGGTACATAATAGTATATGATTAACAGATGCTGTGTTGCAGCACCTAAACTGAAGTGTTACCTAACTATTTTATGTAAAATAACAGAATATCTTACAGTATACTGTAAGTGTATTCTGTCTTTTTAAAAAATGTACCTATACATAAAGCTCAAAATGTAATTCTCTTGCATTCACAGTGAGTACCAAATAACCTAAACTGCTGTGTGTGCACTTTAACCTCATTATACTACAGAGATTGTTTCATTATCTGACACCTTCTGGTTGCTTTGACAAATTCACCTGAAAACAGACCATCCTTTCTATGGGTGTATCTGAAAATTAATTATGCATATCTGGATTCCTTTTAAAAAGCACAGGTTGGCAGAGGTTGACAGAAGTTTCTTAAGAAAGCTCAGGCTGTTCGCTGAAAGAAAGGTGCGTCACTTACTTAAATGTGGATTCTGGTAATATTTTAATGCTCTTAAGCAGGTTTTATTAATTTTTTGAAATATATTAATCAGTCAGATAAAAAGAAACCCAATATATATAAGGAGGAAAATAAATTGTGGATCTCGTGTAAAAGTAAACATAAAGCCTAAATACACTGATTGTGATTTTATATCATGAAACGGAACAAATTTGCAACAATGAACAAAAAATGCTAAGTCAGATACACCTTTACAGTGTAGACAGGGAAAGGCTGACATCTGCTGTAAGCTGTACTGTAGTTGCATTGTTGAGAAAGATGTTTTAAGAAATTACTTTTAATACAGTACTGTTTGTTAAGGTAACTGTATATTAAAGACACTGTTTATTTAAGAGGGACTGAAGTCTTCATCACAACTTGTGTTTTCTTACCTGCTTGTTAACAGTTAAAAAATTTTGGAACTAATGCTAAAATTATTCATTGATATCTGAGAAATTTGTCCTGTTTAGGTAAAGTGCACCAAAAGTGGATGTTATTTTCTGCAAGCATGACATATGCCATATTTTTGCATTGTTACTTAATGATCTTAATGAAAAACTGTGAATTGGCATGGAACTTGCATAGATCATTCTGCTGTTTAAGGTTTTATAACTGCATAGGTATATTCATTTATAGAATCTACATATATTTTGTTTTTAATCTTTACTATGAAGAAAACATTCTAGTTATGAATGACTAAATAGAAAAAAACTATGAATGACTATACAAAGAATAATATTTACAAATAAAAAGTGTAATGATTCATATCCAGTCTAATTTGAAAAGCACCAATATTATGGATATTACACTATTATATGAATACATTAAAACAATAATTATTGCTTTCAATATGTTTTCATTCTGTATTAGACCAAAGGGACTTTGTAACAAAATTAACACTACATTAAGCTATTCTTTTCATTTTTCTTATTTCTTGCAGGGATTTCACCCTTGAAAAACTCCTACTAAGAAAATGAACATAACTTACACAGACCCAGAGGAGCATTGCTTTGATAATATATTTTGTTACAGGATACCTCGTACAGTAACTTCTAGAACAATCTTATATTCTCTTTTTTTTATTATTGTTATGGTAACCATTGGTGGAAATCTTTTTGTAGTCATTTCTATTTCTCATTTTAAACAGCTCCATTCTCCAAATAATCTACTTGTCCTTTCATTAGCAACTGCAGACCTTTTGCTAGGCGCTTTTGTTCTTCCCTTCAGCTTTGTGAGGTCTGTTGAAAGTTGCTGGTATCTGGGAACTGCATTCTGTAAGATACATACTATTGTAGATGTTACACTCTGTACAGTTTCCATCTTTCATTTGGGATTTATTGCAGTTGATCGCTATTATGCAGTATGTGACCCACTGTGCTATTCCACAAAAATAACCATAAAAGTGGCCTCCTTATTTGTTTTGATTGGCTGGGTAATACCGTTTTTATACAGTTTTAGCTTAATTTTTTGACTCCTACAATAAAGGTCATGAAGATATACATGCTCAGATGTCATGTAATGGAGATAAATGCTTACTTTTGTATAATGAACTTTGGTCATTAATAAACCTCTGTACGTTTGTAATACCCTGCTTTGTAATGATAGGTATATATGGTCAGATTTTTAAAGTAGCAAGCAGGCAAGCCAACATGATACAGAGTATGGAAAGCAAAGCACAATCTACTGATGAAAATAAAAACAAAATTTCACACAGCAGAGAACGGAAAGCAGCAAAAACACTAGGTATAGTAATGGGTGTATTTGTTTGTTGCTGGCTACCATATTTTATTGTGAGTTTAATTAATGTTTATATTAATTTTACAATATCTGAAATAGTGATTGATGTGGTCATTTGGCTAGGTTATTTGAATTCTGGTTTTAACCCACTCATCTATGCTTTTTTCTACCCGTGGTTTAGAAAAGCTTTGAAACTAATGCTTACATGTAAAATATTTAGTTCAAGTTCTTCAAATATAAAACTATATACTGAATAAAATCAAATTACATGTATTTATATTTTTCAGCTTCTTGCCTGCTAATTTACTCAAACATACTAATGGGAAAGCAGGCTGACCATATGAATGAATGTGTGTGTGTGTGTGTGTGTGTGTGCTTATTGTGTGGAGTTTGATTTACTACATTTATAGACAGTATGGTTTTCTGTTTTTGTTGACTTGATATTTCTGAGTGAGTGAACCAATTACAAAATTAATTATCTTTAGCGAAATGTATTTTTCAAATACAGCTCGGTTCAGCAGAGGTTGGTATTATACAGGTTTAATACAAGATGATAAGATTCTTTCAAGATTAAGAAAATGTCCAATAAAACTAGAATTTAACCATCTGTATTCATGTGAAAAGGATTATTTTCTTTATGTAGTTATGGTTTAAACAGTTAATTTAGTTTAGAACATAAGTACAATGTATTTGGACAGTTTGACAAAAAAAAAAATATATTCATCATTAACAAATGCCAAACTATTTCAATTGTAAATTATGTTTCCATTAAATTATCCAGAATTTCAAAGTACTACTTTACTAAAGCTGCATGTTCAGTATACTTTAAATGTAAAATAAAATGTGCATTTAGGATACTCAAAATAATAAATAATAATTTATTAGATTCGGCAGGTTTGAGAAAGTGTTTATGTAAAGAGAGCAATAAATAGACACAGTACATAGATATATGCATATTTAACAACGATTAAACAGCTAAAATAAAAAAAAACCTTGTGAGAATAACAATCTAAATGATCATTTATTTTTAATTTTGTTTATATGAAGAAAATAACATTCCGTACAATCAAATTGAACTTATAATACCATAAATGACTTCATAGTCAAACTAGAAAACAAAGAAGATAAAAAAAAATCAGAAAGTTAAAAAATGAAAGCAGCAACAAAAAAGGCAAAACCTAACAAAACAAAATTCAACCCCCACCAAAGTAAAAATGATAATTTAACAAGTTTAACTTTCTATTTGCATTGCTGTTTCACACTGTGCTGCTGACTTAAAGGTGATTGTGTTGAAGCTTAGAAAGGTTTTGCTGTTTTTTTCTGTGCCTAACACTCTCTTATCCTTTGCTCCTTCCATATTATTTCTATGTCTGAATGATCTGTGCTAAATATCATTACTATTTTTGCATATCTGTAAAAATGAAAGCATTTATTCAATTTGCGGGTGACAGATCTATTCTGCTGCAAAACAGAATTATTACCTTTGCAGTCTTTGCATGTTCTACCCAATTTCTTATGTGCATGCCATAATAGCCTTTAACCAGGTTTCCTTCATAAAATAATATATTTTGTAATTTTGTTATCAACATCAATCTTGTTGGCACATATGAACATGCACAGTCCAAGTATTGGAAGCTTTATTTATACACACAAGAAATTATGTTCTCAACCAAATAAGAAAGAACAATATTTCAGGTAGAAATACATGTTCTTTACTTCGTAAACTGTAAAATGAAAATGTTAGAAAAATATTCTTTATCATCACCAAAACATTTTACAGATTAAGGACACTACTGAAGTAAAATGGAATGCACAATGGATAAAGAGCATGTAAGACTTACAAAAACATCAGTTAATAAACATTCAATGAATTGCTAAAAAAGACACATGTGGAAAGAGTGTTAAGTCATGAAGTAGAAAGCTCAAGGACACAGAGGCAGAACAATGTGTGTTTGCCAGCATGGAGTGCACCTACTAGATGGCTTTTTCTAAAAATATTCAACAGAAAATATTGTGCCTCATTAACAGATATACAGCATCCCAAAATGTGGGCATATATACAGTATATAATAATGTGGGTCAACTGTCAGTGTACAAATGTAAATTTTCAAACAGCACTATTTTAAATAAAAAAGCACCTTCATATAAATTTGAGGAGTGTAATGTTTGACAGCTCTGGTAACATTCATGACCAAGCTTGTGTTTTTAAGTGTTTCAAAATTGGTCTGGTATACATAAATGAATGTGCATATATTCATGTGCTTGCTCACTATTGGTCACTGGTCTCAAACAGATTTTCTTCTTGCCTTGTTCATTATGCTGTGAGAGTAAGCTCTGGCTCCCCTCCAAGCAATGGGAAACTTCATAATTTGATCTAATTCCTGAACATAATTAATACAATTATTTTTGGGCACAAAGAAAGAACCATCTCTGAATGAATCACTGCTCCATGACAACACACACCCATCTGTGGCCACCCATATGGTACAAATTCATTTGAAGTAGCATGTACGTACATCTTTGGGATGTGTTAGGAAAGTCAGAGTACTAGTAGAGAACCCATGCAGACCTAGAAAGAAAAGATAACCTCTGTGACTGGGTCAGGATTTAAACCCAGTTTGCTGCAACTGTAAGACAACAACCCTAACCACTGTACTAATGGGAAAGCAGGCTGACCATATGAATGGATGGTTTAAAATAAATTAAATCACATAAAAATTATATTGATTATACTAATTAAACATTACCACTTATACAACTGATTATTCTGGACAATTTCTAACATAATAAAAATTACAGTAAACTAATAATTGAATAGCACTGGAAATTCTGAAGAGTCTTTATTCACACAATCACATTTTCAAACCTCATCAAGCCAATTCAAGGTCATAACCTGAATTGCCAAAACCTATCCTGGCAACTTGCAGCAACAATAACATTTGTGATGATTCTTTTTTGCGGTGTGCAAAAGAAGATCCCCCTTCTGGAAAAGAAATAGCCAAATGAACAGAATTTTACTTTCTTTGGAAGGGGGAAAGCTGCTTTCTGTTTGGGTTTTAAACAAAACAAAGTAAGAACATGTGACTTTTGATTTGTTTGTTGTTTTGCCAGGCACCTCAGTAGGTACAGCCTGGAGGAAATACTGTAGTGAGCAGATGAATTTACTTAATGTGTTTCTTTTTTGCTTTTATAATGTTTCCTGAGAGCTGTGAATACCTTACTGAAATGTACCTGCTCAGTTCATGTGCCATCATCTATTTGAAGCAGTTTTCCAGTCATTTCATACAGTTCAGCCACAGGGTTTTTTATCTGTATTTTTATTTTGTCTAAGAGGCAGGTAGATACTTGCTTTGTATGTTGTCTACATAATCAGCCATCCTTCAGCCAGTCATCATGTTTATTTGTGCAGCAAGCCAATCCTCACCTTAGGTATTTGCAATATTTTCTGTTTTTTAGTTTAAAGTTGTTTCTCTCTGCTCACCTTCATCTCCTGTAGAGACAACCTTTTGCTTTTTGATGCTAAGATGATATTATATTCAGCTGTTAAGATTAATGGAAAGAATTGGTGATTCTGATTGTGTCAAGCATCTGTTAGAAATTTTAACTTTTCTGCCTTGATTCTGATGAGCTATATGAACTCCTAGGCTAGTTCTGGTTCATCCCTTTAAAATAAAATACATATTTTTGTGGGTTTTTTTCTACCCATATTACTTATTTTGATTCTGTCACATGTGTTGGTAGGATGGTCTGATATCATTGGGTTTCAGTTGATCCTAGAACAACACCAGTATTATTCCAGGACAGTTATTCAGCTTCTACTAATCCGTGTTAAACTCACCCTTTGACATCACCAGAAAGTGCACAAAAACATGCAAAGATGTTCTGAGAGAACTTAGCTAAAAGGTGAAAAGTATCAGTTCTGACCCATCCCTTTAACAACTATCAAGAGAAAATGCAGAAGATTTACTTCAGCACCACCTTTTACAACAAAAACTATCAGCAGAATTGTGAAATAAACTGAGAAAAGCCAAGCAAAATGACACCTTTTATTGGGTAACTAAAAAGATTACAATATGCAAGCTTTCGAGGCAACTCAGGCTTCTTCTTCAGGCAAGATGTATCTGGACATCTAACCTAGCAGTTGTTGGATTGCTGTTGGCAGACACACTTCATGTGCTCCCAGCTCTTAAAACAACGACAAGAGACAAGCAAAACACACAGCTCACCAGCAGCAAAAAGCATGCAGATGATCAGAATTCTTCTCCTTAGCGTGCGTTCAGCCAATTTAACCCACGCCCCCCCACCCCCTTCACAATGCGAGCGACAGAGATGTGAAGTGTCAAAAGGACAGCTGTTGTACAGGCTTTGAAATGTTCAGGCAGTGAGACAAGCAGAACAGGCAGCTCGCCAGCAGCAGAAAGACAGCAGATGATCTGACGGCATCTCTTTAGCGGGCATTCAGCCACACCCCCTTCACAACACGAGCAGTGTTATACGTTCTGCGAGAAAGAGATATTACCATGCCCGGGGCCGGAAATAAAGTATTGTTTTTACAAAAGTTTTAAAATAAAAGTAAAAATAATGCATATGTAACAATTCCCATGAAACTAACAATCTCTTTAAATTGTATATCCGGTAAACCAAACACAGGGGTGGGCGAATGAAGTGAGCAGGGGTGGAGCCCCCTAGTGCTTTTTAAATAAAACGTCTACTTTTTCATAGCAATATATATTTTCTTTAGATTAACTCTAAGATATAACCTGTTTTGATTCATATATACTTTTTGGTCACAATGTTTAGTTCATCTGAGTTCAATTGAAAGGTCAGTTACTGTCCATTGAGAGTTTACATGTTCTTCCTGTGTTTAGAGGGAATTTCTCCTGACACATTGGCTTCATCACATAACTATTTATGTTAGGTTGGTCATCCATTGTTCCAGCTCATTAAAGAATTTGGTGGGTTTACATTATATATGAACATATTATCTTTCTTTGGTTGGTTAACTGTTTCCCTTTTCCTTTATGAAGTCCTAAATTTAGGCTAACCAATATCTGTAAATTGCTAAACTGTGTGTTCACATATACTTCTTTATAAAGCAATTATCTTCTAGTTCACCAGATCAAAGGACCTAGGGGATAAAAGCAAGACATCACCACAATCATTATTAATACTTTCTTTTTAGATGGAGAGATCAGTAGATGTTAATTTCCCCATGCTTAGGGAGACGTCTGATTTTTGCATACATTACACATAACTCTGATGGTTCATGTCAAGAAAAATATCTAATATAGTCATTTCAAAATTTGGGTTGAGATGTTTTCCAGTACAGAAGTTTTGACACAACAGAATTTTGTTATCATCACACTGACCTTAGATGCAGAACTACAAAGAGGGCACATCTACTGAATGCAGAAGATTGGGATCAATCTGGCTCAGCCAAGCCTTTCTTTTACTTTTCATTCAATCAATGAGCCACCCTTTCTTTCCAACAGTATCAGTGACATTTAGCTCATTCTGGTCGTCTCTGCCTTCCTTGTCAAATCCAGCTGTTGTACAGCTGCCACCATTTAGCTAGCTGAGATGCTACAGTATGTTAAATATAGATAAAGCGGTCCATTTTAAAAAGATGAGTTTGACACCACTGCTGTATCTTAATTTGTAATGATTTTTTCTAGTTTTTTTTTTTTAATTATTTCCATTCATGTTATAACCCCCTTGAAGTTTACTGATGCCCCTTAGTGGGCCATGGTCCCTCAGTTGACAGCCTCTGTAACAGACAACCATTCCACAGAGATTAATAAAAGCAGATTGTTGTATCCTGGAGCTAGTAGTGACCAGAAAATGAGTCACAATGTCTAATACAAAATAAAAGATAAAGCCTTTTTAACAGTGATTAATGTTAGAAGAAGGTCAGGTGTATTCAAAAATTGAAATCTTTCATTGGGTTATTGTACAGCTTTTGTAAAGGAAAGTGATTATAAACTGTAGATACGTATAATACAATGCTATTGAATTATTTACCTGTCAAAATTGAAAAATTAACCTGTCAAAGTACCAGGACCACTAGTGCTAGCTGACAAGTTTGTAAAAGATGTTTACTAAAAAGATACAGATCCTTAGAGAATCAGTTTTATTGTGCTGCTTTTACCTTAATTAAGCTGGAAGAAATGTCTCTGACTCCTCCCTATTATTTAAAAAACCTATATATTAAGGTATAATGTTGGCCTTTTCAAATGCAAGGATAACCATAATGAAGTAAATTCACCTGAAGGTCAGCCTCACAAAATCTGCTAAGGTAATTTAAATGAATTGTTTGTGATTGAACAACATTAAAAGAATGCCTCTGTTTAAAAAAATAAATCACAAAATTATTAGTGTACAATATACAGTTTGAAACAATTAACACATTTTGTGAAAAGACAACAGATAAAAGATATTTTGCAATAAATCCAAACAGTCATTAAATAAATTACAAAATTAAAAAGTGATAAATGTTTAGAGTAAAAACATGAAGTGTAAGTACATAATACTTAAACTACTGAATTTGATATTACTGCTTTTATAGCGAAAGATCTAGTGTGCTATTTTTCAGAGCATTTATTATTTTCTTAGATTAAATCCAAGATATAAACTGTTTTGATCCATATATGAGTTATTTTGGATAGCACGATGTTTAGTGCATCTGGGTTCAAGTGATAGCTCACTCTCCTTTAAGATTTTGCATGTTCTCTCTGTGCTCAGAGGGATTTTCTTTGGCATGTTGGCTTTAGCACAGAAGTATTTAAGTTAGGTTGGTCACAATTCTTTAATTAGGTTTACAGTATAAATACATTATATATGAATGTATTAATTTTCCTTACATTGATTGTTTGACAGTTTCCTTTCTCCAATATTAAGCCCTAATATTAGGAAGACCAGTGTCTCCAAATTACTAAGACATGGGTTCAAATATCCTTGTGTTTAGCAGCAGTGATCCAGATTGAGTTTCTAACAGAATAGATGTCCATAAAAACATTTAATTCTGAACTTAAAAACTGTAAGTATTTTTAAAGTTATAGAGTAGATTAGAAAAAATAATACTTTTGATTGTTCATGATGTTAATTTTTTTGAGGTAAAGTTAGTAAACAATACTGCTGTCTTCTGCCTAGTGTTGTGTTCAGTTCAAACTGGAAAAAGGAATATTTGTCTGTTTACTGATATAGTGTGAGTATTGTATTCATTATGAGACATTATCATACAGTAATAGTAACAAAATAATTTTTAAACCATAATGCTTCCAGTTCAATCTGCATCTGACTCACAGTGTAAACATAAGCAAGTCACTGAAGTAACTGTGCTCAATTGTAAAAAGTAGATATGTGAACAATTGTTATGTATTCTAAAATATAATAAGGCATCTTTTAAATATGCAGTTATATATTTATTGTTCTTGAATGTTGCACTAGCATTTTATGGTATTTTGTGACTTCTGTTAGTATATTATTTTAGTTATTGAAGGGCTAACTTGTAATTATTATAAGTACATTACTGAAATGACATGTTGTTAATGTTTTTGAACTAAAGAAAATATTTTTGCACTATTCAATTTGTTTTTCATTGCAGACAATATCTGATTTCACTGCTAAAAGCAATAAGGAATTCTTTATATTCTGTATAAAAGGCAATGAATTTGACTGTTCCATACATTGAAGACTCCTGTTTTGATGGTATTTTATGTTACAAGGTACCTCGGACAGCCATTTCTAGGTTTGTTATGTATTCTTTCTTTTTAATTATTGTTTTAATGACAGTAGTAGGAAATCTGTTTGTAGTCATCTCCATCTCACACTTTAAACAGCTTCATTCACCAAATAATCTTCTTGTTCTTTCTTTGGCTGTTGCAGATCTTTTGCTCGGTGTGTTTGTTTTACCTTTTAGCATTATGACAACTATTGAAACCTGCTGGTATCTGGGCACTGTGTTCTGTAAGGTACATACAACCATAGATGTGATGCTCTGTACAGTTTCGATTTTTCATTTAGGATTTATAGCAATTGATCGTTATTATGCAGTTTGTGATCCACTGTCCTACCCAAATAAAATCACCATTAAGACAGCTGTGATTTTTATATGTATTGGTTGGATAACTGCATTTATTTACAGTTTTGGATTAATATACAATGACGCTTCTAGCAAAGGTTACGAAGATCTGCTTGCTCAATTGTCATGCAATGGTACTATGTGTATTCTTCTTTATAATGAAATATGGTCCTTGGTAAATGCTTGCACATTTATAGTACCCTGTTTTGCAATGATCAGTACATATAGACAAATTTTCAAAGTGGCACATAGACAAGCCAAAATAATAAGCAGTATGGAAAATAAAGTAAATCCTTTTGACGTGAGAAAAAATAGACTTGTACAAAGCAGAGAATGGAAAGCTGCAAAAACATTAGCATTAGTAATGGGGGTGTTTGTACTCTGTTGGTTACCTTATTTTATGGTGAGTGTAATCAATGTGTTTACTGATTTCTCCATATCTGGCATGATTGTTTATTTTGTTATTTGGCTGGGTTATTTAAACTCCACTTTTAATCCTCTTATATATGCCTTTTTTTATCCTTGGTTTCGCAAAGCACTGAAACTTATAATTTCCTGTAAAATACTTGAGTCAAGCTCTTCAACGATAATGCTGTTTACTGAATAATAAGGATGATTTTTATAGAAAAACAGAATAATGTACAAACTTTTAAATGTTTCCATTAAATGACAACCATTCATGGTTAATCAGATGGTTTATCAAAATTTCTTATTGTGTTTCTATTTAGTCAAGAATTACTAGAATACAGAATATCATCATATATATTCTACAATTACCATATTTAGCTCAAAGTACAATTAAGAAATGAAGATATGCTTATTGAGGTCACTTTAAAATTAAGGGTATACACCATGTCACCTTAGACTTATTAAAACATAAATCTTTGTTTTCCAAGAAGTGAATATACATGAAACTTCATTAACCATCAATGCATATTGGGAGTCCACACCTAATCGATCAGATAGACTTTGCTTTTGTGTCTGCATTGAAAGTAAAGTTTCCAAATCACTTACACAAGCATTCATGCTTTCAGTGGACCAATTTGCCCGTTCATGTTTTGGTTAAGAATTATTAGGAAGCCATTTAAAAGACAGCATTCCCATAAATCCCTTGCAAATTGCTTATGCAATAAATAATCACTATCCTTAATGTTTCCCAATTAGAACACTGGTTGTATTATACCATGATTTATAATATTTTTCATTTGAATTTGCTTCTTGGAAGAAACTCTTCACAAACCATACTGTTATAAATAATTGTCTTCAATTTACTATTAATCAGAATAAGCTTTACCCACACAAAATATGGAGCAAATGTAGAATCTATGAAGAGATTCTGTTATCTGCTGCTTCATTGCAGGAAAATTTTGCATTACAGCCATCTATTATTATTTCTTTATGGAAGTCATTAGGAATCTCAACCTTCAGAGATCTTTACATTGATGACATGTTTGCACCTTTTGATTTAATCTGTTGTAAATATGGAAATAGTTTAACATACTTATTTCTGCATTAGCCATGTCTGTGTGGGTTTCCTCCGGGTGTTCCAGTTTCCTCCCACAGTCCAAAGACATGCAGGTTAGGTGCATTGGCGATGCTAAATTGTCCCTGGTGTGTGTGTGTGTCCTGCGGTGGGCTGGTGCCTTGCCTGGGATTTGTTCCCTGTATTGGCTGGGATTGGCTCCAGCAGACCCCCGTGACCCTGTAGTTAGGATATAGCGGGTTGCATAATGGATGGATGGATGTCTGTTTCCTTAATTGCACATGGTGAAATAATGTGTGTGCATATAAATCTTACTTTTTTTTCACTTATTTTTGTTTTTGTAGGTAGAAGAGAGACAACAATTCACATTTGTGCAGTTACAACAACATAGGCATTTACAGTGAAGCTATTTGGGAAAAGTCAGGAAATGACATTAGCACATGACAATCACACTCAAGAAATTACTAAAAGTTACTTAAGACAAATCCCATTGGTGTCATCCACAGTATGTCTAATGCTAAAATATTTATAACTCACAGGTGACTGGTCACAAACTCACCTCATCACCCTCTCAAAACAGCACAAATCATGTAATTTTTTTCTGAACTAACTCAGGATGGGATAAGGTGACAATTGTGAAAGCCTCGTTTGCTTCGATTTGGCAAAGTGAAATTTTACTAAATTGAACCAAATGGAGTTTTTAAAAAATAGTCAAGATACCTGCAACCTTGTGCCAACATTCAAGCAGTATACGATTGAGACAGCAACCCAGGAATGAATTACAGTATTTCATTTCATTATAAATTATCTCCCACACCCTGAGTGCATTTTAACTGAAAAAGAGCGCCTGGCCTTTTCACATTATCTAGAAGAGCCTGATTTTATAGGTACAAACATACAGATTTTTTCATACTTTTAATGTGATTTGAAAACATTAGAGGAGTTATCTTGTGGCCAGAGAAAATTTGCTCTTGCAAATCCAGTCGAGGGAAAGTTTCCAATTCGTTATTCTCAGCAAAAGTAGATCTACATTGTATATGTAGGGAATGATTCTGCATGTTTCAATCTAGGTTATGTAATTTTACTTGAACAGAATGTGTGTAACTGTGCATTATGTCAGTTATGGTGATACATTTAAAAGATACTGTCACACTATCATCAATTTTAAAACAACCCCAAATTTAGAGAGCTGAACCCTCTTTGGATCTGACAATTCATTGCAGAATGGAACTAAATTTTAATCATATGGTGGAAACATGTGATATAGGAAAAAGTTGAGAAACTTGCAATCCAGTCTTCTAATATGCTTCTTATTTTAAACTGATGCATGTATCTACAGAATTGTTTCATACTATACCTTACTGTTTTAAGTAGACGTTGTGGCAAAACAGCCACTAATGAGGACACAAACAGTGGGTCACACTCCTGTTATGCATGGCTAGATTACTGAGAAACTTTACTTTTTGGGGGACGCAGCAAAGAGTATAACAGTGAGGTGAAAAATTTTGTTTCTTGGTGCAAAGAGAACTGTCTGTATCTTAACATCAGCAAATTCAAAGAACTGGTTATTGACTTTCACCGCACCAAAGAGCCTCTGTGTCTGGTCACTAGTAAGAGAGCGTATGTAGAGGTGGTTCACTTCTATAAGTACTTTGGGTTCCAGATCATTGACAGGTTGGAATAGTTTTGGAACACAGAGGAACTATGTAAGAAAGGGCAGAGTTGGCTTTTCTTCCTTAGGAGACAATGTTGCTATAATGTAGGATGTGACATCCTTCATATCTTCTAGAATTCTGTTATGGACAGTGCAATTTTCTTTGCTGTGATTTGCTGGGCTGGCAACATCACTTCAAGAGACGGGCCACTGAATCAATAAGTTAATTAAAAGTTATAGGACGCACTCTGGACCCCTCAGAGGTATTAGTGAAGGAGAGAATTAAAACAAAACTAAATTCCCTGATGAATAACGCTGATCATCCTCTCTCTGAAACTCTAACACTAAGTACTTTCAGATAAAAAATTATTCACCAGAAGTGTGGCAAGAAACGTTACTAGGGCCTCTTTATGCCAACAGCAATAGATCTGCATAATGAATAAAAATAACTTAGAAAGATGTAATTTGTCTGGATTTCCAAGGGATTCATGAGACCTGATTAATAATTAGCAATTTAATTTTAGTTTTGTGGTTTGGCGTGAATTACTGTATGTTGTGTACATATAATAAAAGAGAAACAACACAAAACTTTATAAAATAGACTGCAACAAGATTAATAAATTACCATAAGGTATAGAGAGCAAGACACTTATTTCCAGTGGAGATCTATGACCTCAGATGGAGATACTAATTTTCATCTAAACCACATCATAGTCAGCTGTGAACTTCTCTCATTTGCAAGGGAGATCTCGTGGATTGAGACCAAGAAGATGGCATTATCTGCAAAGACAAGAGATGCAAATTATAGG
This sequence comes from Polypterus senegalus, assembly GCF_016835505.1. Classification (NCBI taxonomy): domain Eukaryota; kingdom Metazoa; phylum Chordata; class Cladistia; order Polypteriformes; family Polypteridae; genus Polypterus; species Polypterus senegalus. The sequence continues at coordinate 75,089,196 of NC_053156.1, forward strand.
TTTACAAATAGATACTTTTCGAACCTCTGCTTCGGTATCATAAAAAAAGTGGGGACTATTACATTAAAACATTTATATATGTGTAGTTTGGGTTATTTTGTGGTTATCTTAACAGGAAGATGTATTAGGAAGGTTTTGATTTATCTTTGTTGATTTGTTTTAATAAAGTTTATTTTCACTCCATTCTTTGTTTACGGGATGCTAGTTTTGCACAACATAACCATGGTAGTTACTTTTATATAGTTAGATAAAGAAAATAACTTTTAGAGTCAGTTAGTTTCCTTTTCAACGCAGGGCTAGCTTTAGATTTTGTATTTGTTTTTTCAACTCATTTTTGCATTTTATTTTGCTTCATGTTTTGGCATTGTTTTTGTGTTGCCCTCCAGGCAGTCTTTCTAGCTCAGGCCTAGCTTTTGCTTTTTGACTAGAATTTTTGTCTTACATTCCGATCTCCAGATCAAATCAGGAGATTGGACTGTCCTTAGGTTTTGCACAGGGTCTGATCTTTTTCTGTCAAAGACCATTAATGTTACATTTAAGGACATGCCTGAATTTACTAGACGGCCAGTAGCCCATACTTGCAGTTGTGCCCTGGAACAAGCATGAAATTACAGCAGTTTCTCAGAATTAAGGTGAGAGTTTCTGTCTGTGTTAAAAAGTGGAATATGGGTCATGGATATGTTAAAAAAAAATTGAAGACCTCAGAATGGCCACATGATAAGATACTGCACGGATGCAGGCCTATACATCAAATAAGGAGCACAATTATACACTGTGCTACAGATGTCTGAAATACAACTAACATACTGCTCCAAATGTTTTATAGTGGATGCTGTCTTCCTGAAGTATTTTTTACACAGATCAGTTACATATGCATTCTTTGTCATCACAACAAAGGCAACATAGTTCCCTCAACAAGAGCCAAACTACTAAATGTTATTCTTCATAGTTCAACATAATGCTCTTTAATGCATTACTTTGTTACATTTTGCATTTCGTTACATTGCAGATCAAGCAAGTTGTTTTGTTTACACAAAAGTTATTGTAGAACAATATAAATGATGTAATTATTAAGTATTACTATAAAAGTTCAGCACAAAGTTCACATGGATTTTGTCCATCTAATTTGCATTTGTATTTCTGTTGCTTGATGTTTGAATTTTGTGCAAATTTTTTTTCCGGAGGACCACCATGGCAGACTGCTTTGCTGAACCTTTAATTCAACCCAACTTACCACCAATACAAGGCTTCCAAGAAGTGTCCTTTGTACCCTGTAAAGGGCTGTAACTAAGGAATGATCAATCAAAGCACTGAGCTTGCTAATAGCAATTGGACAAAGACACCAATTTAAGCTTTTATTTTAAAATTATTTATTTCCATAATGACAGCAAATAAAAAATGTTTATTTGCATAATAACTAATGACAACAAATAAAAACAAGCATAAGTAATACAAAGATTATATAATCTGGGTGGGTTCATTCATCTTCATTCAGTCCCAGATGTCAGTTTCTTGATGGCCCAGTTCCTTAGTTATTAATTATATATCCTTAAGTAAAAAGTTAAAATAAAGATTTCTCACTGGAGATTGAGCTCCTTTGCAGGTGTCTAGCAACTATGAAAATAGCAAGCTTGATTTGAATGTCCATGACCTCTCTCAAAATGCCCATGTTTGCAAATGAGCTGAGCTCTTTACAAAAAGTGTCAGAAAGCAACTGAATTAAATGCTCAATTTTTGCCACAAACTGGCAATTAAACTAAAGCTGAATTCAGAACTCTTTCTGAAAAGAGTTATAATAAAAGGTACCACCCCAACCCCTCACCCACAAATAAACATTTACTGTACACCTGGCTTTCATTCCACTACCACAGTTATCATACAAGCCCAGTTTGATTCCTAAAAGTTATTTGAACCTGCAAACAGGCTAGCTATACAAATCATTCTAAGATCCTGCTTCACTTTTCAGCTTTCCCAAAATACACTATACTTATGTTCAGCACAACAAAATTTTCAAGGTTAGGTAATTTACCTGAAATCTATCAATAGAAAAGGTTAACCTATAGTAGCAAAACAAACAAGCAATGAAATCTAAAGAAAACAAACACACTAAAAAGAAACAGACATAAATAAAACAGTGAGTATAAGATCCTTTATGGACATATTATTACGTATGTTGGTGTGAGTACATCAGGGGGTTCTGACTATTCTGGTTCTAACAATATTTCTCTTACCAAAGGCCAGCAATATAACTAGCTTCAAGATGGTGTTCTTCCATTAGCAAAACACAGAGTTTATGAAGACCTGCATCACAGGTAATACCAGTTTTCCAAATGCTAACACCCTCTTCTACAATTATATCAAGTCTGTCATAGTCAACTGGATGGAGGTAGTCCTGTGCTTGGTAAAGTTCTGGTGCTTGGTACATGAGAAAAGGTCTGCCATGAAATAAATCACGACCACTCCCACCTGGCCTGATCCGATGGTTGTTCCACATTCTGACCACAGTATCTAACTCCTTCTGCAAAGAATATTCAAATTAGTCAAATGTGTTACTAATCTTCTCACCATAACCCCAATACACAGGTACACATAGACACAGGTAGGAATTATTGTCCCCCTGAAAGAATATTGCTCTGGGCTGCCACACACACACACACAGTATCTATACACACACAAACACACACATTATATTAATGTAGGGCTTAAAATTAATCTTTGAAATTAGGGGGATCCTTCCTTAAATTAAACACAAATGATATTAATATTTCAGACATTTTATAATATCACATCTTATTCTTAATGATGTTTATAATTCTGCGGTGGATTGGCGCCCTGCCTGGGGTTTGCTTCCTGCCTTGTGTCCTGTGTTGGCTGGGATTGGTTCCAGAAGATCCCCGTGACCCTGTCGTTAGGATATAGCGGGTTGGATAATGGATGGATGGATGTTTATAATTGTTTACACAACTTTGAGTAGATGGAGAAACCAGAAAGTTTTTCAAATAGGTTGTTATTCCAGTTATTTTAACTTTTAATAAATGATTGTTTAATTTTGAATATAAAGATTACACTCATATTAAGTCAAAAAACAGATATGCAAAGGAAAAATCACTTAAGTAAAGCATTGTAAAAAATCTATAGAGAATGTAAAATAAATTATGTAAGAGGAAATAAGTATTCTTTAATTTTTTTATCTATTCTATATATAATTATTTATTTACAATTAAATATTCTATATTGTTTTTCCTATCATAATATTATTTTCCATAGTTCTTAGACAGTTTAGTGGTCAACATAAGGCTGTAAGTGTGAATGCTGTTAATGTAAGACATTTTCAATAGTAAAAACAAAAAGCTAATATACCCTTAGCTTGGGTGGTACCACGGCACACATTGATTTGCACTGCCACAGATTCAGCATGCTTGTTTCAAATCCAGCACCTGATTATCTGTGTATATTTTCTCC